>NC_077230.1:110460249-110635249 GCF_027887165.1 Monodelphis domestica
AGGTAACCTTTTCTTCACTATTAAAAAATACACCTACTCAAATAAGGTTTGAATTCAGTTGAGTGAATGTTTATTGAGAGTATATCATAAGCTTTGTATTGGTTGTTGATGTGGGTTTCATGGTTCTTGAACTCTTTCTGAGTTTATAATAGGGTAAGAGAGACAGTAATTATTAGATAGTTTGAAAAGTCAAGTTCTGCGCCACAGTTCTTCTGAATTTCTTGTCAGAAAAATAGCATTATCAAGCAGAACATGTTCACCTGTTAGATTTTTGGTAGTCTTAGCCAAAGAGACAACTAACAATTTGAAATATAGAACATTAAAATTGAATCCAAAACAATTTATTTAGAGTATACAAGTAGATAAATGGAGAAAACAGCATATTTTTAGCAGTGCTAAAATTCAAAGGATTAATATCCTAATAAGGACCTCACAGAAGTCTCATGCCAGCATTCAGAATTAATGCTATTAAAGTGTAAAAATGATTGGGACCAAATATATATTGTCCATATATACCCAGAAGCTTATTTTTATTGGGTTCCACATTTCTCAACAGATTTTAAATATCACAAGTGTTTGTTATTAGATATATATAAGTGTTCCACAGTTTATGACCTCAACAAATTCTATTATATTTCAAAACTTTTCAGCCAGTATTCTTTTCACCTCCTCATCTGGCTCTCCCGAGATAACAAAGTAATAGTCTTTATAGCTCTATCTATTGTTGCCCTGGCTTCTCTTGTTCCTTCCATTCCATCCAGTCTTCCTTCTTTGTCTCTCTTGTACACATACTCTCTCTCTGTGTCTCTATATGTTCCTCTTTCTCTACCCCCCACCCCCCCATCACTCATTGAGCTTTTTTCTCTTTTGAGTGCTCAATTAAAGGGATCATACAGTATGTTTGGATTCTCCCTCCATCCTTATTGTTTTTATCTACTGCTCTCTAGGTTATATTCTCTAGTGGTTCAGTGATTTTAATATCTGAATTCCCTGTCAACATCCTTGGATTTCAGATATTCATCTAGTGATATAAGCCATCTGACGACCTCATCACACAATTTCTCAGTCACCTACACCCCATTGACTTTCTCTAACCAATTTTATGTGGCCATAGCTTAGATCTCACCGTCTCATGAAATTCTATCACCTTTATTTCTTAGTATATCCCCTTTCTTCCCTTCCAAAAACAGGATGGATAAAACCAACTACTATATATATATCTTCCTTGGCGGATATTATTTATAGTGTTCTATATTTATGGTCTCATCACTGCAAATAAGAGAGGGAGATGCATTTTCTGTATCTCTTGTTTAGAACCAAGCTTATAATTTCATAGAATTCAGTTTTAGCTTTTTTTGTCCTTTCCATCTCCATTATAGAGTTTTTATGGTTTTTCTGTAGAACTGTATCAATTCTTAAGACTGTTCTGTAGTCTTCATATACTTCATATACTTCATATACTTTGTTTCTTACTATGCAGTAATGTTCCATAGTATGAATTTAATACAATTTATGTAGGCATTTCCCAATTAGTGAGCATCTACTTTGTTTCTAGTTCTTTTTTACTACAAAAATATTGATATAAATGTTTATGCAACTTTTTATTCATTGATGTCTTTGGGGTATATGCCTAGATCTTTGGGTCAAAGCATATGGACTCCATAACTATTTTTAATCTAGTGGTTTGCAAACTTTGTGGATATCAGTAAACAATTTTAAGCATTTACTTCAAAGTGTGAATATTTACTTATTTAAAAATTTAGATACTGTGCTTATCATTGTACTTATTATGTATATTATCTATATTTTACCCCAAAATAAGGAAAGGGTTTGGGGGGAAAAGTTAGATTAGTAATTAGATTTGGGCTTCAGATTAAAGCCTAGCTATACCTTCTAATACTCTCTCTAAATGCTCTCACTAAAAGTTACTGCCTGGAATGAAGTCTGTTCTTCAAGGGATACCTGTCATAGTTACAAGAGGTGCTTGGAATGGGGAGGAAATTTTCTTGGTGACATTTGCAGTTGCTGCTGTGCTTTCATGACCGGTTATGGCTGTTCTGAGAGATGCATATCTGATTCAGAAGAGAAGGAGATAAGGAATGTACAAATAAAAGGACTGGGCCAAAAGAAGGGTGAGGGGAGTGTTTAAGAACCAGTTAGTTTGGAGGTAAGCTGGTAACCCCTGTGATTGGCTGTGATGAGATGGTTTTTCTAATCCATCTCCATCCATCATTGTAGAATAATTTGCCTATTCATCCTTGATTCCATGACTTTTTCCCTCTCCATTTGTTAGTATTCTAGAATCTGTTGTTGTGATTTTTCCTATTTCTGGCCTGCTGAGCTTTAACCTAATTCCTAACAAACTAACTTGTTCCTAATAAACTTAAGTTACTATCAAGCTATCATTAAATTCCTAAAAAATGATATATAATCATAACTGAAACCTCATTCTTTTATCCTTATTTTATTGCATTATAATTGCTTTCTCCAAAGTGAGTTTTAGATCTTTTTGAATATCTTTTTATTCATATTTTTAAAAGTTGTCTACATCAGTTGTGTCAAATATGAGGCTATCATTTGACTCACAACACTGATAGTACTTTAGGAATCATATAAAATTGTAATTTGGAAATATTTAACAAAATAAAAATAAAATAGAACATTGATAATAAATTTCAAAACTAAATATCTGACCTACAGAGTACTGGCCCTTCTTTCTTTTTGAATTTGAAGCTACTGGTCCAGATTACCCCCCCCCCCCCCATTCCTTTTCATCCTTCCTGAATTATTTAAAAAAAGACCAAAACAGATTAATGCATTGGAAAAAATGTATTTATGTATTGAGATATATTGAAAATGTAATTTTCCATAACCATAGATTGTTTCTCTACCTCTGCAAAGAAATGAGAGGAATTGCTTATCATAGCTTTGCTTTGGAGCCAGCCTTGTGCTTTATAATATTTTTTAGCATTCATTTCCTACTGCTTATGGTAGTGGTTTTTTCCATTTATATTCATAGTAATTGCATATATTATTTTCCTGGTTCTGCTTAATTTACTTAGAAGCAGTATATGTAAACATTTCCATAGTTCTCTGTATTGGATAATGTCCATTATTTCTTGTAGCACGTTGTAATTAACATATTACAATTTATTTAGCTATTCTCCAGTCAATAGACATGTACCGTGTTCTTTGCTACTCCAGAAAGGGCTGCCATATAAATATCCCCCATCATGGTTTTCATTTTGTTATATTGTGGGTCTGCATAAAAAATTAAATGGGAATTTGGGGGGAGTTTCGTGAAGGCTGACATAAAGTTTAGAAACTCCAATCCATTTTATGTATATGTATATTTACATGTATATGTATAAATAAACACATATATAGTATTGTATAATATCAAAAGTATCTTAATTTAAGACCATAAATATACACAATTTCTTTATGTTAAAATAAGTAAAAAGTTAAAGTTTGTGAAAAGAACATGAAAGCCAAGAAATGTTGCATGGAATTTTTCAGATTATGGGGGCACCATATCCCTAACCTCAGCCATGTGGGAGAAGGGATACCTGTAAACATTTTGATATTTATGGAACTGTTTCATTATTATACTCTTTGGAATATGCCCACTAGTGGAATTATTTTTATAATTCCATATTGCTTTCCAAATGGTTGTACAAATTCATAATTATGAACAGTGATGCATTAATGTTCTTGACTTTCCATCCGAGACTATTTTCATCTTTTGTCATTATTGCCAATTTACAGGATGTAAGGGGAAACTTCAGAATTGTTTCATTATTCATTTCTCTTATTAATTGTGGAGCATTTTTTCATATGCTGTTAATAGCTTGCGATTTTTTTAAGAACTGTTCATATCTTTTGACTATATTGGAGAATGGCTTTTGGTCAGATCATTTAAATAGAATGTAAACTTCTTGAAGGCATGAACAATTTCTCTTCTCTGTTGTGCACACTGTTTTGGCTGACATTTATAGGAATAGAATAAATTCTTTTGGATTTCCCTTTAATTTTCTTTTATTATGAATTTAAATATTTTATTGATTTTTCTTTACTCTTGCCACAGTTGTGACTTCACTCTACTTATGGCAGAGGTGACTTATCTTATTTCACTGAGAAGATTGAGGTGTTATCTGACTGTAATTGTTAACTGCTGCCTTTCATTTCCCAAACCTCTTCACTATCATTTTATATTCTGTACTACCTCTCTGTGGTCACAAAAGGAGACCACAGACTTAATTAATACTTGCTCACGCTAATCCCATCCATCTTTAATTCCATTTTCTTCTAACCCATCAAAAACCTTGTTCCAGTAGTCACCCATATGGTTTCCTATCTGCCTGTGAACATATTTTGCCAATCCTCAAACACTTTCCTTTCCCTTCTATACTACCCAACTACTTAGCTGTTTCTCTTTTATAACTAGAAACTTTTTGAGAGTTGGGAAACACTTTAGGGCCGTGATGACAAACCTATGGCATGCAGAGTCCTCTGTGGACACATGTAGGCCTTTGGTTTGGCCGTCTGGGAGTCTGGTCCCACCCCTGAATGCAGGAGTTGGGTGGGGCATTCTATGCTCTTCACTATCAGGGACTCAGGTTCCTTCAACCCCAATCCCCAGTCTCCCCTCAGCTGAGCTGTGGCAGTGGCCCACCCCTCCTGCCCTAGGAACTGGCCCATACTCCTTCAGGTCTCCCCCTCAGGCCTCCTGGAGCCAAGGGGAAACAGTGAGTGTAGTGGCCACATACCATCAGTCTTGGGAGCTGAGGGGTGCAGCTGACCCTAGGCTGGTAGTCTGTCCCCCCCCCCCCCCCCACGGGAAGGGTATGGGGCACTGGAGCCTCCCAAGGAACTCCCAAGGAACTCTGCCCCTCCCCTTGGCCCCACTCTGAACCTAGGGGTGGGTGGGGCACACAAGTGGGGGCAGGCACTGGGACACCCAGTCTGGGGGTAGGGGTCCCTAAAAAGTCCAAAAAGGTTCTCTATCACTGTTTTAGGGTCTGACTAATCCAACTACTATTAGTTGAACATTTAAGTGCCTATTGTATATCAAACCTATCAAGGACCTTGTTCCAGCATTTTCTCTGTTGATTGATATTTCTCCCTTTGTGTAGAAAGTGGAGGTTGAGCTATGTTTTGAGGAGTGCATCTTAGAAGTGAGAACTTGAATGAACTAAGGTGATGTCTTATGGAAGTAGGTAGTAGAGGACAGGCAGATGATGGAGATATAGTGGAGCTAGTAATGAAAAAAATTGCAAATGATTGGATATGATTGATTGATAATTCTGAGATTCAAAGCTAGGGGATTTGAGGTATCCTTAATAGAAATAGGGAAATTAAGAGGGGTGGATTTTTTGGGAAAGACAATGAGTTCCTTTTTGAACATGTTGAGTTTTGAGTTGCCTATGAAAATCTCATTTTAGATGTCTAGAGGCTGTTGGTGATGTGAGGCTAGTACAAAAATCCAAATCCAATGGATTGAGGTGGAAGAGGACAAATTTATTTATCAGGAAAAACTGTAATAATTGGAGCTCTCTAAAAGGTAGAGACATAGTCATTTGGATTAGTTATTCACTTTATTGTTCACTTAGTGCAGCACTGAATGTGCTTCATCTGTTTTATTAATTACTCTTACTATACAACTTCTTGTTTATATACATGCATCTTCAATATTTTTTTTAATCACTTCTTATGTACATTGTTAATACTCTTGCGGCTTAGTCACTTTTTGTCTTCATTGTGCTTTGGGTAATCCTTTGGATTAAGGACATGGCAGCCTGATCATATCCTGTTCTGGTCAAACTACGTCTAGATTATTAAGTTCAGTTCTGGGCAGCACATTTTAGAAAGGCTATTAATCAATTGGAGTCTCCAGAGGAGAGCAACCAGGATGGTGAAAATGGATCTTGAAGGCCTTATCTTGTGAGGATCTTTTCAGAACTGGGGATGTTTAGTTTCAAGAAGAGTAAGATTGCTTGGGAGTGGGTTCAGAATAGCTATATTTAAGTACTTTGCAGAGTTGTCATGTAGAAGGAAGTAATAAAACCCAATGTTTGACCTCACAGAGCTAAACCATGAACAAAGGTATTATAAAAGAGGCTGGTATAGTATTGCTAGCATGGAAAATTCTTAACTAGTAGAACCCTTTCAAAATAGGTTTCCTTTGGAGGTGTTTAGTTCCCCCTAATTGAATTTAGGTCTTGAAACAAACTGGATAACATCTATCAAGTTATTTGTAGAGGAAATCATTTTCTGAGTATGGGTCATTCTGGCTGCTCAGGTCCCTTCCAGCACTTAAAATTCCACCAATGTGACTCCCCCCCCCCCCCCCCCTTCCTCTTAGTGTTAGATTGTTGGCCTTTCCCCTATGGACCCAGTCCAAAACAGTCCCAAGGACTCATGATGAAAAATGCCATCTACCTGCAGAAAAAAAATTGATGGAATCTGAATATAGACTGAAACACACTATATTACACTTTAATTTTTTTTCTGTTTGAGTTCTCTTCCACAAAACATCTAATATGGACAAATGTTCTACATGTTTGCACATGTAAAATCTTTATCAGATTGCTTGCCATCTCATGGTAAGGGGAAGGTGAAAGAGGAAAGGAAGGAGAGAATTAGGAACTTGAAATACAAAAAAAATTAAAAATTTTTTTGCATAATTGAGGGGGAATATATATTTTCTGGAGTGGATAACATTTTTTGTCATAAGTCTCAGAATTGTCCTGGATCATTGTATTGCTGATTATAGCCAAGTCTATCACAGTTGATCTTTTCACAGTATTGCTGTTACTGTGTATGTTTTCCTGGTTCTGCTTATTTCACTCTGCATCAGTTCATATAAGTCTCCAGCTTTTTCTGAAATCATCATGTTCATTATTTCTTACAGCACAATACTATTCTATCACCATCATACACCAGTTTGTTCAGCCATTCCCCAATTGATGGACGTCCCTTCAGTTTCCAATTCTTTGCTACCACAAAAAGAGCAGTTATAAGTAAAAGTTTAAATAACCTTAGGGGGGAAGGGAGGGACAAGATATGGGAGGTTAGAAGCAACCCATACCCTAGCTTTTCTTCTCTTCCTAATTTCTTCCTAATTTCCCCATTCAAGAAGAAAAGCAAAACCCTTTTGACAAATATTCATGGTCAGACAAAACAAATTCCCATATGGGCCATATCTGAAAATGTTCTGCTCATTCTGTATCTTGAATCCATTATCTCTTTGTCAGAAGGTCAGTGAGTAATAATTGGCAGTCTTGTAGAATGTAGTTCAGTTCTTTGTCTGACTCTTCAGTTTGGCTGATTTAACTGTTTTTGTTTGCTTGCTAACAATTAGAAGCCAAAGTAGAAGTCTCCCTTGAATAATGGGGAAAAAAACCCCATTGTGTCTTGAATTTTTCTTTTCCTTTTTGATCTTAAACTCTATCAAAGCTTTAAATTCTGTTTGCTTAGATAACTGTTTACAATTCTGTCTATATAAATCTTAGTTTGAGATATATTTCTGGATTCAAAGGTGGACCTGTGGTAAAGAATTTCCATTAGCCTTCAATCACTTTGTTGAATTTTTTAAGAAAGACTTTATTGATGAATTTAGCCAATGGCCACTTCGGGCTGGCAATACAGCTCCAGGCAGGAGAAGTACCAGCTCTAGTGGTGGTGGGATGAGGCGAAGTCGGCGCTTACCATCCAGTTAGTTCATCCAGGCAAAAAGAAGAATGGCAAGACTTCCTGCCTCCAGGCCTGGCTCTATGCCCTGTGCTACCCAAGAGCTCTGATTTTAGAAAAGTATATTGACAGATACACAGAAGAGGATTGGGATGGAGACCTTGTTCTTTGAGGATCATTTGAAAGTGTTGAGTTTGTTTAACCTGGACTGAAGACTTACCTTGACTTGAGGAGGGTATGCTTGCGGAGTATTTTAATTATCTACTATATGAAGAGAAATTAAGTGGATTGTACTTGACCTTATGGAATGGACAAAAATTTTCCAGAGACAAATTTCAGCTTGAGGCACAGAAGATTTTCTGACAATTTGGAACTTTCCAGAAATAGAATGGGCCACCTTAGGGAGTAGTAGTAGTCTTGGCCCTTGTTTTCTCATCTGTAAAATGTCCTATTTTGTCACAGATTGTGATCCAACAATTGAAGATTCATATACAAATAGTGTGTGATAGATGATAGAGCAGCACAGCTCGATATTCTGGACACTGCAGGTCAAGAAGAGTTTGGGGCAATGAGAACAATATATGAGAACTGGAGAAGGTTTTTTGCTATTTTTTTTTTCAGTCACTGATAGAGTGAAGAAATCTATAAATTTCAAAGAGATTCTCAGAGATAAGGACCGAGATGAATTTCCAGTGATTTTAGTTGGTAATAAAGCAGATCTTGACCATCAAAGACAGGTAACACAAGAAGAAGGACAGCAACTTGCACGACAACTCAAAGTGACATACGTGGAGGTATCTGCAAAAATTAGAATGAATGTAGATCAAGCTTTCCATGAACTTGTCCAAGTTATCAGGAAGTTTCAAGGACAAGAATGTCCTCCTTCCCCAGAACCAGCAAGGAAAGAGAAAGACAAGAAAGGCTGTCATTGTGTCATTTTTTAAGAATCCCATGAATCTTAGCTGCCAACTACCAGAAAAAAGCCCTCATCTGCTCCTTTCTTCCCTCCGGTTTAGATCCTGTTGGGTACCTCTAGCCTTATGCAAGCATGTCCTTGAAATGGCTACCATGTTAGCCTTAGTTTAAGAAGCCGACTAAATCCTGGCCTGGAAGATGATGGAGGTGAATAGTGGTGATGATGTTATGGTCACAGCAGGATAGACTTAAAGAAAACACTAAGGCTGCTTCTCTAAGACCATCCAGTTACTTTTTTTTTTTTAAGCTAGATGTCTATCTACATGTGTGCGCGTGCACACAATTCTTTAAGGGCTTACACTCATAATGGGGATGAATCAGCCTTGAATCCCTAGTTATTTTCCAAGCTGAAATAATTGTATACAAAATGATTAATTTTTAGTTTCTGAGATTACATTACCGACTGTCATCCTAAATAAAAATCTAGGGAATTTTTGTTGTTGGTTTTTGTTTGTTTGGGGTAGAAAACGTGAAATAGCTTTCTTTTGCCCAAGAGAATAAAAGTTTATATGAACTTCAGTTAGCCTTAAACCCACTGAAATGAGTTAACAAAAAAGAGGTGTTTTTGGACCTCGTGGATCATGTACCTTCTGGTTTCCAGTGGCAAGAAACACCTGACCATCTACTGTATTTTTTTCTGTGTGTCCAGAACAGCTATAAGGTCTCTTATTGCTCTTGCCATTGTTGCTGTATGGCTAATGATGGTGGTATTCTCTGTGGCCAAATACCTGGGCTCTTTCTGGACACAAACATTTCAGTTTCTTAGGCATCTTTCTCAGCCATGGGGGCAGGGGGGAGAAAGACAAACAATCATTTGTGTCTATCTTCCTTTTTGAATATTTTTGGATAAGGGATTCAAGAAAACAAATTGTAGTTTTTTGTTTGATGTAATATAAAAAAGTAGAATTGATCTTTCCAGGGTCAGAGATGATTAATGTTTTTGCTATATACTTTTATACATTATTTTCTTATTTAACTAGTTAACAAGCATTTTTATATGTTTGTAAGCCAATATGCTTTCACAGCATAACTTGTGTATATGTAAAGATGAGTATTTATTTCTCACAGTTCACTTCTAACTGATACACAAAAAAGCAAATGTGGAAGCTGCAGAAACTGTGGTAAAACTTCTCTTTAATTTTCTGGGCTTTTGCAAGGCCCACTTTTGGCCAGTCACATCCCTGCCCAAGATACTGTCACAGGTACAACTCCCAGGATGTGGATCTCAAAATCACTTTCAGTAGCCTTGATGGAGACTGACCATTTACATGAAGTATTAAACTGTGTGACTCTTAACTGACTCATTGTTTAACTATGAATGGCTTTTTTGTTTTTGTTTTTTTAAGCTTTGTGGATTGTGCTTAAACAATTCAAGAATATGTTCCCTGACTTTAAAGATACTAAGTGGTGGTATTGCACAATTGCCACTGTACTGAATGTGTACAACAGCTCCATGAAGTTGATAAAGTATATGCCCTTGTAGAGCTTTGGGTGCTAGAATTAAAGAGAATCTGTTATGACAGGGACAAAAAAAAGACTTTATTGAATTTAGAGTGATAGAGATTTGTATGAATTCATGCCCAGTGAATTAAGCTGATCCAAAACAATTGAAAGAGTAACTACAACATTGTATAAATGAAAAGATCACTTAAAGGAAACTGAACTCTGAGAAACTGGAAATCTTATAATGTTCCCAGGGGAAAAAATAATGAAGTAATATCTCCCTCCTCTTGTAAGATCATAGATGACCATGAAGGCATAATGTTAAATAGTTAGACTATTTATTGGCTATATTGGATATTTTTGCTTAGCTGTTTGTCTTTGTTGTAAGGGAATTTTCAATTTTGCCAAGGTTGTTTGAACCAGATGGGGAAGTAAGGTAAATTCAGAAATGACTTTGATACTAAAAAAACAAAGAAACCCAAAAGCCTCATTAAAACTTACTCTAAAAAAGAAAAGTCCTCATTTGAAAATATCAACGGCTATTGATAAACTTTTAGAAAGTGTTATAGGGTTAAGGACACTCACTTTGGAATCAGGATTTAGGTTCAAATCTACCTATATGACTTGGTCAAGTCACTTAACCTATTTGAGCCTCAATTTTCTCATATATAGAATGAAGGGTTTGGACAACAGGACCCTTCCACCTCTAAATTCATGCTTCCAAGATGGAGCAGCACTAAATTTTTCTCAATTTAATTATCAGAAGGTAGGAAAAGTAATTGTAGTGTTGGTTAATTACTTGGACTTTGAGGGAAGAAGGTAAAAATAGAAAAGCAAATTAAAAAAACTATAGGAAGACTATATTATAGATAGAACTGAAAAGGGAACTGATAATACTATGGAGAAGTTAAGGGTTTGGAGTAATGTACCAGCTTATCATTGACAGAAGAGGTAGTAAAATAAAATATAAGAGGTTTCTTTGTATAGTGTTTTCAGATCTGTCAAGAACAAAATAGTGATATCAGGAATGAATGCAACTATTTTCATTCCTGATTAAAATTAATACTTAAAAATATAGAAGATAGGTCAAATTTAGATTGTAATTCTGCATGTATATGTACACACAATATAGATGAAAATTTTCAAATAAGAGTAAGCTTGAAGAATAGATTAAGCTACATAATCCAACAATGGAGTTTTGATGTTTGATTTTGGGAAGAGAGGAACACTAGCAAATTAGTGGTGTTGTGAATTGACACTATTTTAGAAACCAATCTGGATTTATGCAAATGTAGTGACTAACATGTGTATACCATTTGAACCAGATTCTGTTATTAGGTTTGTACTTCACAGAAACTGTTAATAGAAGACGAAAGAACCCATATTCACTAAAATATTTACAGAAGCACTTTTTGTGATAGCAAGGATGTGGAAATAGTTTTTTGGGATAACCCTGGGAGGGGGAGGTTGCTGGGAAAAATTTTAGTGATTAAAAAAAAAAGCAAAAGACAAATTTATTTAAATAGTAAAGTGAACAAAGTCTTCTATATAAACCTAGTTCATATTTGCCTACTTCTACTTTGCTCTCTATAATACCCATTCCATAATGAACAAACTCACTCACCTTTTCCAGTACTGGTTGTACTTTTACTTATATCCTGACTCGTTGGGGACAAATTTGAATACTAGCACTTCATAAGTTCATTACTTCCAGAATCTCTCTTTTACCCTCTTCATTTAGTAACATATTCTCCTTTGAGATTTAGGCTATTCTCATTTATCTGTGCCCCAGTCTATTTCTTGGTGGCATTTATCAGCCTTCCAGAACATTATCTTTCTTTATTCAGTGGATTCATTGCTTATAGTTATTTTTCTTCATCACAACTTCTACTATCCTATTAGGGGATTTTAGTATGCATATCGATGCTCTC
The DNA here is from genome assembly GCF_027887165.1 of Monodelphis domestica. Classification (NCBI taxonomy): domain Eukaryota; kingdom Metazoa; phylum Chordata; class Mammalia; order Didelphimorphia; family Didelphidae; genus Monodelphis; species Monodelphis domestica. Next base: position 110,472,291 of record NC_077230.1, read on the forward strand.
TTAAACATCCTAATTTCTCAGTTCCTCAGTCCTCTCAATTTCCATGATCATTTCTCCAGTCCATCTAATTTACCATCGTTGTGTACTCAAGTTTACCATCACTCACAGGTGTTCTCTTAAATGTTACTTAATCTCAGCTAAGTCTTCACTGAGTCAAGATTATCAGGCTGTTCTTTTCTAATAGATTTTCTACCCTGCTTTTCAATGTTTGTTTCAAACCTCATCCAGTGATAACTGGTCTTGCTGTTTCTTTTTCAGGAAACTCCCACCTCCCTACTCTATGCATTTTCATTGGCTGTCTTCCATGCCTGGAATTTTTCTCTCTTCATTTTTACATCCAGCTTCCCTGGCTTCAAGTTTCAGCTAAAATTCTACCTCCTATGAGAAATTTTACTTGATGCTTCTAGTGTCTTCTCCATTTATTAGCTCCACTTTTGTCATGTATATAACTTGTTTGTACTTATTTAATGGCATATCATTTTTGTTAGACTCAGTTCCTTGAGTGCAGGGACTTATCTTTTGCCTCTTTGTAATCTTAGTGCTTAGCATGGTGCCTGGTACTTAGCAGAAGTTTAAGAAATGATTTACAGATCAATTTCAAGATTCCTACACTTCACTCTTAATTTCTGATAACTAGATGATCTTTTCCCCTGCTGGGCCAATCCCTTTTCATGCAATATTATGATATTACAGTTTCTCCAGCAGGTTGTCCCTACCATCATCCCTACTTTTTCACCCTTATCTTCAATTGATTCCATTTGGCACTCTCATCGTCCATCTCTTTGCTTTTCATCAATTTCTCCCAATTCCTGAAAGGTACTTTTTCAATTTCCTTGACTTCCTTCAAGCTTCAGCTAAAATCCCACTTTTACATCAGGCTTTTCTTGGTCTCTACCAGTTGCTAGTACCTTCCTTTCTGAGATTACTTCCTAAACCTTAAACCTCTTGTGTTTTTATCTTGTTTGTACCCAGGCATTTATTTTTTTATAGATTTAATTTAATTTTAAGTATTATTCCATGGTAACATGATTTATATTCTCTCTCTTCCTTCCTGGAGCTGACAAACAGTGCCACTGTGTTATGTATGTATTATCACTCAATCTCTTTTTCCATAATATTCATTTTTGTAATAATTTTTTAAAACCAACACCCCAAATCATATACCCATACAAATAAGTGATAAATCATATGTTTTCTTCTGGATTTCAACTCCCACAGTTCTTTCTGTCAACGTGGATAGCATTCTTTTTCATACATCCCTTGGGATTGTCCTGGATCCTTGCCTTGCTATTAGTAATCAGTTACATTTGATTGTCCCACAATGTTTGTTTCTGTATACAATGTTCTCCTGGAGCTTCTCATTTTACTCTTCATCACATTGTACAACTTTTTCCAGTTCATCTAGAAATAAAACAGTTCATCATTCCTTATAGCACAATAGTATTCCGTCATCATTATATACCACAATTTGTTCAGCCATTCCCAATTGAGGGACAACCTTCCATTTCCCAATGTTTTGCCACCACAAAGAATGTGGCTATAAATATTTTTATACAAACATTTTTTTTATCTCTTTGGGTGTACTTAGATATTTACATATTAAAATGTGAACTCCTTAAGGTCAAGGACTGTTTTTTTCTCCCTAAGCTTTTTTCTCCTGTATTCCTTGCACTTAGCATAATTCCTGGCAAATAGTTAATACATAATAAATGCTTTTTGAATGATTAAAACAAAAAGGGCTAAAATAAAATCAGAAAAATAATAAAATATGGAACTTGCATTAAATAGTTGAATATTAATAGGTACAAGTACCTTTTTATTTTAATTTTAAAAATTAAAGCATTCCCCCCTCCCCTGTTCCTCAGTCCTGGCCCCCTTTCCTTATATGAAGAAAAACAAAACTCTTGTTACAAATATGCATAGTTAAGCAGACACCCACATTGTCCATCTCCAGAAATGTATGTCTCATGTATTTTTTCCCTTAGGAAATGAGGCATTGATTGTCATTATCATGCCTCATGAGTAATGATTGATTGTCTATAAGGATTTTTTTTTTCAGAGTTCTTAAACTGCAAATTATTCTGGCTCACTTAAAAAAAACTTAACAAAATTAGTTGAGAAATGGGGGGGAGATCAAAGTAGGAAAACTAGAAATCAGAATGAGGAGGTGACAGGAAAAAAAAGGAAATCACAATGAATGCCAAATAAATTTAAGAAAAACACTTATTCTAAAGGTAATAGGAAGTCATGGGAAAATCTATGCTTTAGGAAAATTACTTTTTGGCAGCTGTCATTGATTACTGTTCAGGCTGATTCTTGAACCAAGGAAACCAATAGGAGACCATTGTAATCTAAATGAGAACTGATGAGAACATGAACTAAGGTGATAAATTCTGTGGCGAGAGATATGGGGTCGGATTTCATAGATGTCTTTGGTGTAGAAATGACAAAATTTGCCAACTGATTGAATATGTGGAGTGCGGGAGAGTGAGGAGTCCCCAGGATAATGCTGAGGCTTTGAAATAGATTGGAAGAATTATGGTGCCTTCAATAGAAATAGGGAAGCTTGATAAGAGTAGAGAGTTTTGGGGAAAAATAATATTAGTTTTAGACAGTTTTAAGATATCTATAGGAAGGGAAATGAGAAACTGGAAATATTTTTTACAGCAAAGTTTGCTAATAAAGGTCTTGTTTCCAAGATATTTAAAAAACTCAATTCAGATCTTTAATAGTAAGTGATTTCTCAATTGATAAAAGGTCAAAGGATAAGAAAAGGCAATTTTCTTAGGAGGAAATTCAATAGCTATTAAAATGCTCCAAAATAACATAATTATTAATTTCAGTTGTCACACTTTTTTGCAACATAATTTGGAATTTGCTTAGCAAAGATTCTAGAGTGGTTTTCTATTTCCTTCTCCAGCACATTTCTAGATGGGAAAACTGAGGTAGAGTACAGTGATTTGCACAGCATCACAGCTAAAAAGTGCCAGAGACTGGATTTGAACTCGGTCTTCTTGACTCCAGACCTCACTGCACCACCTAGCTGTCTAACTGATAGAATTTCTCTAACTCGAACTCCTTAGTTTACACAGTAAATCTATATATCCTGAATTTGAAACTGGAATAATCAATAATAAAAAGACATTCTTTTTGACTTTACTTTTTTTTTTTAAACTTTACAGAGCTCTCTTGGATAGGGTATACAGTATTCTCTCAATGTTCTTAACTTTTGGCTCAGAGGGAGGAAGCATGTTTTATTATTTCATGCTTTCATTGGTCAGATTTTAGGTTTTTTTTTTTTCATCTTTCATTTACATTGTTGTGATTATACTTTCAGTCCTATCAGTTTGCTCATTGTAATTTAATATGAGAAACAGACATTTAACAAGTTGAGAACTGATGTAATAACATTGTTATTCAATAAATATTTGTAGTTTGTACCAGAACTGATTGAATAATAATATTCAGTAAATATAGTTGTTAAGTAAAGTAGATTCAGGACACAAAAAGTGGAATATTCGACCTTTTGATGTTGAGTGAAAATGAAATGATTATGTGGTACTTTTAGACACATCTTTCTAAATTTACTTGTATTTTTAATAGTTATGTTCCTAGATTATTTTCCATAGGTGTAGTGCCCATTTTAAGTAGATTTCATGAAATAAATTCTTGAAATTGGTAGAAACCTATTAATGAGTCTAATTTCATTCTAAGAATTTTGGGCTACCTGTTAAATATCCTGAATAAAATAAAAAATAAAAATAAAATTAGTTTCAACATTGAACATAATGTACTGAGGCAAATGACTTTTTGTTGAATTTCTTTTAGTTTTGAAGCAGCACCTCTTTTTTCTGAAATTCTATGTTGAATGCCTATGTTGTTTTCAGGCTTCTGTACCAAATTGGACTCTAAACTTGCCCCCAACAGATCTGATAGTTTACTCTTAACAGATCTTCTGGAAAGATCTAAGCTATATCTCTTGGTTGATATGGGGAAGCGGTGAAGGATTTTCCTACTATGTTTTTATTTATTTATTGTTGATTCTACAAAGCCAGGTTATGTTTTGTTGAGATAGAGAAAGGCAGTGGTGGAGGAACTTTGGGGAGACAGGCATACTAATTCACTGCTGGTAAAACTAATTGTTGGAAAATAGCTTTGGATTATGTGAGGAAAAAAATGCTAAATTGTGTATAACAAAGTCCTGGGATTCCTTAAATGCTAGTTTTGTAGACTAAGGTCAATGATAGAAAAATGTTCCAAAATAGTCAAAGCAATACTGCTTATTTGTAATGGCATAAAAGCTAGAAATGATGAACTATGTGCCCATATATTAGGGAACAGATGAATAAATTATATGTACCCACACTTCCCTATTATTGAGCTGTAAAGAATAACAAATATGAACAATTCAGAGAAATATGAGGTAACTTGAACAAGCTGTTGCAGGGCAAACAAAGCAGAACCCAAAGAATGATATATGCAAGGATTAGTAGAACAGCAAAATCTAAATACAATAAATTGTGTTGGGTCTGCCTGGAGGGTCAGATCAAGGACTTTTGGTCCTGTCTCATCTCAATCTCACCTTTTTTTTTCTTTTTTAAATAAAAACCTTTACCTTCTGTCTTGGAATCAATACTGTGTATTGGTTCCAAGGCAGAAGAGTGGTAAGGACTAAACAATGAGGGTTAAATGACTTGCCACACAGTTGGGTCACCCAGCTGGGAAGTATCTGAGGTCAGATTTGAATCTAGGACTTCCCATCTCTAGGCCTGGCTCTCAATCCACTGAACCACCCAGGCGCCCCCCCCCCCCCCCCCATCTCATCTTTTAATCAGAATATTTTTTCATCAGTGAGTACTTTCTGAAATAGTCTTGTCTCTGACTTATATTTTCTTTTAGGGTTGGTTGAATTAATGTTGCTATCCTAATCAATGTAGCCCCGATGAGAAAAATATTTACTATTTCAATGAAAAATATTTCAATATATTTAGTTTATTTGGAAGATAGGTATACTTTGGTTGAAAAAATTTTAAACTCATGAACAAAGAAACAATTTGGTACAGAAATGGATTCTCTAACATGAAGTTTACAGTTGTAATCCCCATACTCCTCCCCCTATTTGTGAATAGGATGATCTGTGAACTTGAATGGGGAAAAAATGACATCTGTATTTGAACATAATTAGTTTCTTTTTAAATTGTGGGTATATTACTTTGTGCATATAAAAACCTTCTGAGAGGGAGTTCTTAGGCTTCTTCAGAGTGCTAGTTCTGTGACTCACAAAAAGGGTTAAGAGCCCTTGTCATAGCAGAAACATATTGGCTTTGGAGTCAGAAGATGTGTTGGTTTCAGGATTTGATTTGCTGACCAACTCTTTGGTTTGGGCAAACTTTCACTTTTGTGGGCCTTTTGTTTTCTTATAAAATAGAGGCAATTCCTCTCTATTTACCTCAAAAGTAGTCAGTTTCAGAGTTCTTCATTAGTGTGAGCTATTCTATTTTGATTCATGTAAACACAAGATTTTAGCATGTATTTTGTTACTAACATAAGAATATTTGATCTGCTATCATTTTTTTGTAGGAAGAACATTTTATTATTCATGCGTTTTGTGAATGGAATCTCCCTTCTTGAAAGGTCTACTATGGTTAATTGTGAATTTGACTGCCCGTTTGCCTGAAAAGCATCTTTCCCTATTTAGGTTGCTCATGACATTTTCTTTATTTGGATTTCTCCTTGACTCTTACATCCTAGTTTTCCAAAGATGTCTTTAATTATTGTTATATAAGAAGTTCCTTTAGCAGGATGTCTGCCATATCAGTCTGTACAGGTATTCTTAGTCCTCATTGCACCAATATATGTAATATGTAATTGTTCCTGTACAACATATGTAATATATGTAAATTGTATTGAATTAATTTCTGGAAAAATACTGTAACATAATACATAATAGCTTCACACAATTATTTCTACAGGAAGATTAAATAGTGGAATAGAGTTCTGGATCTAGAATCAGGAAGACCTGAATTCAAGTCAGCCTCAAATACGTGCAAACTATGATCATGAGCAAGTCAGTTAACCTCCCCCAGCCTCTGTTTTTTGTATTCTGTAAAAGAGAGATAATAATAATGGCACACAATAGAGTTGTTGTGAGGATTCAATTAAGATATTTGTAAAGTGCTTTACAAACTTTAAATTATATAAATGCTATTATTATTTTATTGAGAATAAAATGGAAACACATTTTTTTCCCTGATTAACTTTCCATAGATTATCTAGTTATTTAGATGTTCTTTTATGCTTTACTTACTTGGCTGTTGTGCCTAAAGAGATTGTGAATCACTGGAGGACAAAGGCTATGTCTTACACTTATGTTATTTTTTATAATGCTACTTGAAAGATATAATCACTGAATTTTAGAGCTGAAGGTCATTGTGCAGTCCAGTTTTGACTTTTTTATTAAAATTATTTTTCCCTCATTAATGAAAGTCTGCTTCTCTTTTCCCTCCCCCCAAACCCTAATTCTTTCTTCTACCCCTTATTGAGAAAGAAAGGAAAAAAATCCTCTTTTTCTATTGTACTATTGGTGGATGATTAGTGATAAATACAGGGTGAATTGAATTCATTGAGTAGATATATTGCAACAAGTTTGGAGCAGGGTTCTACAAGGTCCTTCCCAGTTCTAAAAATTATTACTATCAAGTTAATTTCTAGAACATGCTTATTTTCTTTTTGACTTCCAATATAAAGTCGACAGTAAATTTCCTTTTGGGAAAATACCTCTAAAAATATTTTTGTTTTTGTTCCATTCTAAGTGTAATGACTATAATGACTTTTGCATCCTTATTTTTTTCTTATAGGCTTTTATGTCTCCTTGTTTTGCCTAAACCATAGAAATTTTCCCAATATTTTGGCACCATCAATTATGTAAATACATGTTCAGGAATAGTAATGATAAAGTGCATTTATATATTGCTATAAGTTTGCAAAACATTTTATATGTTGTTCATTCTTCTCAAAAATGCTGTGAGGTAGGTGCTATTCTCAATTTATAGATGAGGAAACTAAAACAGAGGTTATATGATTTATTCAGTCACACAGCTAATATCTGAGGCATGATTCATACTTGGTTTTGCTGACTCATCTCCATGTCTTATCATACTCCATTTTTGTGTCTCTCTTCATACTTCTTCCTTCATTTGACTGCTTTTATTTTAACCTTTTTTGTAGCCAGGCTTTACCTTCAGGACTCAGCTAAAATCCTACTTCCCTACTTCCTTTCATGAACATTCTTTGGCTATCCAGCCTCCATTAGCACTTTTCTCTGAAGTTTATAGCATTTGTGGTCCTTGTTTTAGTGATGAAAACTTTTGTAAAAAAGACATGTTGCTACTTAAATTGAATTGTTCATTATGTAAATTAGAGGTGTTAAACACATACATCCTCCTGGACCTCTTGAGTGCTTCCAGATTAACATGTAATTTTGAAAAAAAAAATTAAGATATACTAGAACATGATGTTAGTATGTGGTTTTCTAAATCATTATGTGGACAGGATCTTTTTATATGGTTTAGGGCCAGGCCGCCCCCCCCCCCCCAATTCTTTTTGAGTGTACAGTATGTCCCCAGAGTCAGTGTTTAGTGATATATTTAATGTAAGGGTTATCTCAGCTTTCACAATACCTCTATAGTTCTCCAAGATTTTTTTTTCATTTTTTCCATATCTCTTTTATTAGTTTTAAGGTAGAAATTGACATTCATTTTGTAGTTCAATTTAATTCAACAAACATTAAGTGCCTGCTATATGCCAGGCACTGCGCCTTTTTTAGGGGATATAAAGATCAAAACAGAACAGTGCTTTAAATGAGCTTACATTCATCATCCTAAATCTCACTGGTGGAATTATAAAAATGACAATACCAGTTTTTCTTTGGCCTTGTATTCATGTTTTAAAAACCTTTAACATAAAACAATTGCTTGATGCTTTCTGTAGTTTCTTTTTCCATTGACTTCTAGTCTGATGAACCTTACTTATAATTTGGAGAATTAAGAAAAAGTAATTCAATGAAACCCAACTGACAGCAATTTCATCTGACTGTACCATTTCTTATCCATAGTCTCCCAAATTTTCCTTGATAGAATGAAGTACATTTTTCAAAATATGTTTCTTTGACCCCAAGATTGTATGTTGTATGTAATTAGTTCTTGGTTTCCCCTTAGAATTAAAAAAAAAATCCATTATTACCGTCATTGTGAAAATTGACTTTCTGATTCTGCTTATTCTGTATGAATTAATACACATCTTCCATATTTCTCTGAATTTCTTGAATGTCTTTTTATGAGATAAAATCCTTTATATACATATATCACAATTCAACAATCAACTAATCAATGATTCTTTTTTTGTTATGAAACACACATGTATTTGCTATGTGACTATCCCAAGGTTCTTTTTCTTTGTTTACATTTTTCCTTCCAAATACACTCCTCTTGTGAACTTTTAATTTCTGTCACAGGGGCAGAACTGTTTTTCAAACCTAGGTTAGCAACCTTAATTTCTCATTCTGTGATCATCTTGTCTCAGTTTTCTTTAATTTTGCAATGAGCCCCTGATCTCATAGTTGTGGTATTCCTTCCAAAGATGCAATACAGAACTTCTTCCCATCATGCTTGGGGTCTTCTTCTAGATTTCTTGATGTACTCCTTAGGTTCCTATTCATCCTGAGAATCTGAAATTACAACAGCAAACCTGGAGTCAGAAGTTGACATCTTGGCACAGATTTATATAAGTTTAGTAGGACGCACAAGTTGTACATTGATTATCTCTTATTCTCACTGTGTAATTGGCCCATATTTTTCCTGAGTTAAAAATCTCTGATAACAATTTGAACATTATTTCATTGTAATGTGCCTGAGCATGTGTTACATATTCCTCTCCATTATCCTTTGATAGATGAACTTCCACTTCAGTTCTTTGGTAGTATATTTCATCTTTAATATACATATAGCATCACTGGAAGACATCATTTAGCCATGGGCTTGAGTTTTAAAATTCTTGACCTAGAAGATTACATGTCATCCATTTTTAATTTATTGTGAAATTTGGTGTAACAATTTTGTTCCACACCTAATTTCTATAAGTTACTTTCCAGTTTTCCCAGCAATTCTTGTCAAAGAGCCAGTTCTTTCCAGGTAATTTATATTGAATTCTTTTTTTATCGCCGAGTCTTCCTTGTCTATTGGGTTTTTTATTGATCATCTTTTCTTTATTTTAAACCACTACCAAATAGTTTTGGTGATTATTGTTTTATAAGGTGTTCTTGCCTTCATTATTCCAATTTTTCTTAATTTCCCTTGACATTCTAGACCGTTCAGCTGAAATTTGTTATTATTTTGTCTTTCTTTGTAGTGTTCTTACGGTTTGAGGTTCCTCCAAATTAACTTTGGTAGAATTATCATTTTTATTGACCCAGTGTAGCCATGAATACAAAATATTTGTCTTAATTATTTAAGTTATTCTTTTAAGGAATATCTTCTTAATTTATATAATTATTTAGAATGCTTTGGTAGATTGACTCCGATATTTTGTGAATTCTGTACTGCAGATGCTCTTCTATTTTTTTTTTAAACAATATTTTATTTGGTCATTTCAAAACATTATTCATTGGAAACAAAGATCATTTTCTTTTCCTCCTCCCACCCCCTCCCATAGCCGACGCACGATTCCACTGGGTATCACATGTGTTCTTGATTCGAACCCATTTCCATGTTGTTGGTTTTTGTATTAGAGTGTTCATTTAGAGTCTCTCCTCAGACATGTCCCCTCAACCCCTGTAGTCAAGCAGTTTTTTCCTCGGGGTTTTTACTCCCACAGTGTGTCCTCTGCTTGTGGATAGTGTTTTTTCTCCTAGATCCCTGCAGATTGTTCAGGGACATTGCATTGTCCCTAATGGAGAAGTCCATTACGTTTGATTGTACCACAGTGTATCAGTCTCTGTGTACAATTTTTCCTGGTTCTGCTCCTTTCACTCTGAGATGCTCTTCTATTTTTAAATGCTATTTCTACTTGGCCTTATAGCACATAAAAGATTATGATCTTGATTTCTAAATATAATAGTTTCATTGTTATTAATGATGAAAATTTTGTTAAAGAAATCTTACCTCTCAGTTTTAAGTCCAAAATATCTTCTTTAATATTTTTAAACTATCCTTGGAAAAACTCAGTATTGGATGCTATATAAATTTGAATAAAAAGCATTAAAACTATGCTTTTCTGCTGTCTTCTTTGGATATTGAGTTAGTTATTATTTTATATTATCTTCTGGCATGTAATTGCAAATCTTAAAAAATTAGGACTCTGCAAGTTATATTAATGTAAGTGATTGAGAAGTTGTAAATATATGCCACTTCAGATTGAAAAGCCAGAAAAGATCAAACATTTTTGTTAATATATGTTTTATAGAAATGAAAGTGGAGATGTTATTTTTTTCCTTTTAGCAAGATTAATATTTTTTTTTCAGGGCTATAGGATAAAAGAAAGTATTCTGCTCTTAAACTTAACATCTATTTTTTATAATAGTTCTTTGAGATGTTGCTCACTATTCTACTAGTTTGTAATTTTTAAAGCTAGTAGATGAAAACTCATGTTTTTCAAATATTTCCATGTTTTCCAAAGAAATGTGTGGATGATTATTTTTAAAGACCATCTCATAACTCTTTTCCGTCATGTCCATCAGAAACTTCTAAATAACTACAATGCATTTTCCCCTCTCATTGTGGACTCTTAACAATAAACTCTTGCCTAAAAATAGTTTGGGGAACTGTCCTCATTCTAATGTCATTATTGTGTGGCCTCAGTATGTTAGATTACATAACTTTTGAAAGTGTGAAGATGCATGTTTTAAAAATGTTTTCTGAGAATGCTATGCTACATTTGTATTAAAAGGAAGTTAAATTTTTTTTTTCCCTTTCAGTATCCCAGAAGGAAAACATCACCATGGCTACAGAAATTGGTTCTCCACCTCGTTTTTTCCATATGCCACGGTTCCAGCACCAGGCACCAAGGCAGCTCTTTTACAAACGACCAGACTTTGCACAGCAGCAGGCAATGCAGCAGCTCACTTTTGATGGGAAACGAATGAGAAAGGCTGTGAATCGGAAGACGATAGACTATAATCCCTCTGTGATAAAATATTTGGAGGTAAGTTCAATTAATAAATGACATAGGCTATGTTTCTTGTTGTAGAGATCAAATTCCTAAAAATACATTCTAGTTTTCTTTGACTATTTCATGATTCAACTCTTTATTTACCTATTTTAGCAAGGAGGAAAAAGTTGTGCAAACTATGTGGAATGTACAGTTTGGAGTGAGGTAGGAGGCTATCCCACATTGTATGAGGAGGGCTTATAATCACCCTCGCCATTTTCTTTAAGAACCAAAATAATTTATGGACCACAAGAAATACTTGATTTGATTATTCAATAAAAAATAACATTTTCATGTGGAATTTAAATTTGTAATTATGTAAATATTCTTAGGGTACAAAACTGATTTCCCTCCTCGTTTCAGCTCTTTAATGCTCACTGCTGGGAATAATCTCATTTCTAATACTGATGAAGTTATTAGTTTTTAAGTATAATCCAGCTACTGCTTGTAATTTTGTGATATGTTTAGCTTACATCTTTGAGGCCTCAGAGATGAATTCTTTTCCTTTAAAGGCTATAGGTTTGCTTTGTCTAATGTAATTTTATGACTCCTAAAGAACTTTAGGTAAAACAACATCATGGGGATGGGGTCAGGTATATGTTTATACATGTGGTTTTGTGTTTTAGACAATCAACCCATGACCCAAGACAAGACAGTACAACACAGTTCCATTGCATTGTGGTTGGACTTGGTTATAATTTATTTTAAAAGTTTTGGTTATAATCTACTTTTAAACTGTGTTATTGATGTTGGTTACAAGAATGTTATTTACCTGTTTTAAAGTGTTCATCAAAATACATAAGTGATAATATTTATAACCAAGATATTTCTTATTTTTCTCTATTTTTCTTACTAAATTATTTGGATGAATGATGAAATTGCAAGATAACTTTACATTGGGATAATTTTTATATAGATATTAAATTGAGAAAACAGTTCTATATTTCCTATATTTGCAAAACATTAACTGGGGAAATATTTTTTTTAAATTTACTTAATTTACTTTTGCTGTTAAAGTGTGCCCTTTAAAAAAAAAAGAGGATACATAGTATATTTAACTATATTTTAACATTGAGATTGTTGTATATTAGTATATCATGAATATCCAGAAATAGGTTTATAGGAATTTAGATCTAGAGCCAAAGGGACCTAAGGAACTACCTAGTCCAATCTTGTAATTTTTTTCTTTTAAAACTCTTACCTTCTGTCTTAGAATTGATACCCTGTGTATTGGTTCCAAGGCAGAGGAGTGGTAAGGGCTAGGTGATGGGGATTAAGTGACTTGCCCAGGGTTACACAGCTGGGAAGTATCTGAGGCCAGATTTCAATCTTGGATCCTTCAGTCTCTGGGTCTCTCCACTAAGATACTAGCTGCCCTACAATCTTCTAATGTTACAGAGGAGGAAATAACCTCAAGGATGTTGATACCCAAAGTTGCACTGGTAGTAAATATCAGAAGCTGTTTTTGAAAATTCAATTCCTTTGACTCCAAAAGCATTACTCTATACCACACTGCATTAATTTCAAATAAATCCAGTTTTTGTTTGGTAATGGCCTTGCATTCTTGGCATGATAAATATGTGATTAGATCTGCCAGTTCCTAGAGTTTTGATAGTGATCCAAAAAAGTTGTTCTGGTTTAACTGTTGTATTTGAAATAAATAGCATTAATCTGTCGTTTTAAGATGTTTAACTTTTCCATTGGGCAGAAAGCTAAAGTAATATATTTGTTTTATTGTTAAGATCATAACTCTTAACATAATCATTCATGGTTAGCAAAAAGTTTCTGACATAGTGGAATGGTTACTGGACCAAGATTACATGGGTAATGTGAAGAGAGACTTGAGTCAGAATCTGACTCCAATACCTTTAGTGCTTATACTTTTGTTGTGAAATTCAAATAAAGCACCATATAAATTGACTTCAGACTAACAGTTCATTTTAGTTTTATTCTTGAATCATAGAACCACATTCAAATTGATTGTGATGCAAATCATAACTCATTTGTGACTCTTGTCTGTGTTCTTTTATATAGCTAACATAGGTCATGGCATGCTGGAGGTTTTCATCACTTTTTCTTAATATCTGTGTGTTGAGCACTCATCTTTTATTTTTGCAGTGTCAACTCATCTTTTTCAGCTATACATTTATTTAAGCATATCCTTTAGTTCTTTTTCTTTTGTTCCAAGTGATGTTTTGTAGGCTGCTCACAATACCTACCACTTGCATATATTGCCTGATGAGTGATTCTCATATTTATTTGTCCAGAGACTAATTTCCCACATTTTATAGTTTTACAACAATGGTGGTAGAAATCTAGATCTTTAAACATTGCACTTTTATTTCTAAGAGATGGTAGAGGTCATCAAACAAGTTTTACATTTTCCTGAAGGCATGCTTTAATTCTCTTTTTCTTCAGTTTAATTCTGGATCCAACTTTTTGTTCATTTGCACAAGGAAGATATTTTTAGAATGTATTTTTGGATAGAAGTCTTAGAAGATATTTTTGCTGATGGATATTTTTCTTGAAGGTGACCCATCTAACTCCTTCCTATAATATAATAGGAATTCTTCATCCAGTTTCCCTTTCCTATGTGTATGGTTAGATCAAACTCTTGAATGGTTATGGATCTTGTCCAGGAAGCTTTGCAAAGTTTTGCAATGCACTGGGTCTTGGTGTACTTAGGATAAGCAAACAGGTACATCTGAAGTATTTTGTCATCTGCACTTAGGATCAGCAAACAGGATCATCGGATTTCATTGATAGTGGTAAATACTTTGGCAGGCATGCTTTTCCTTGCTCTATACCTTGCCTAATATTAATGATCAGATTGTTGTAGAGCACAATTGGTTGTCTTAAATCTTTCAAGAAGTTTTAAGTAATTTTGTTAAGTGGATGGAGAATACACTGTTTGGAAAAGAACCTTTTTTGGGAGATGGGAGGGAAATTTTGCTGCAACAACTTGTCCCATTGGAAGAGAACTTTTAAAGGAAGTGTTTTACTTTGCAAAAATTAAGTTATAATTTCTTATAACCAACTAATAAGCATAGTAAGATTTTACATTTTCTTCATCTTCGGGTAAATTATGTGTTGGTAAAATTGTCTGCTTCAGAATATTTCTTGGAAAAGTTTGCCTCTTTTATACTAAAGCAATCATTAGGTCTGTCTTCTGTGTATGTATGTATGTGTATATGTGTTTATGCATATAGAATTTATTCTCATTAATTTTATGAAAAGACATATATAGTTTGGTAGTTGCTGATAATATCATCGCTATTGGTTGTCTTTTTTAGTATTAATAAGGTCCAAGTTCTGTTTTGTATCTTCTCTTTGACTACATTGGAATTAATTTCTCAAAGTCCTCAATAGTGTGTTCTCTCTGTGTACTTGACCTCCAACTGCTGTTTCTTTGTTCTCTTTAGTGACATTTTTACCTCCGCTAAAAGCACATCTTCAGCTGTGGTTGCTCTATAGTCCCTGATACTGAATATGCAGATCTTTTCCATTTTTCTCTCATTTGTAGTTCTTCCATTTTTTCCCTTATAAATGTTCTTCTGAATGATTTAGATTAGTTGGTTCTCAATACTTTTTTTTAAGAACATTATTTTTTTATTCAGTGGTTTTTAGTATTTTTTATTTGAAAATTTGAACATTTTTTTATTGATTAATGAATATATAATATTTTTCCACGGTTGCATGATTCATGTTTTTTCCCTGCCCCCCCCTCCTGAAGCCGATGAGCAAGTCCACTGGGTTTTACATGTATCTTTGTTCAAAACCTATTTCTATATCATTAATATTTTCAATTAGAGGGATCATTTATCATCTACATCCCCAATCATATCCCCATCGAACCATGTAATCAATCATGTTTTTTTTCTTTTGTGTTTCTATCCCCACTGTTCTTTCTCTGGAAATTGTAATGTAGGGGTTAGCCTACATATTAGCTAGAAATTAGCTAATTTGTATTAGCCATAGCTAGAAATGTAGTATAGTTACATAGAGAATTTAAAGAAAGGAAAGGGGTGCTCTAAGAGATTGTATAGAATCCTGATGAGGTCAGAGATAGGGAATTTGTGGGGGAGTGCCTGGAGTACTCAGTTGATAGCATTCTTTCTCATATGTTCCTCTAGATTGTCCTGGATCATTGCATTGCTGTTAGTAAAGAAGTCCATTACAATCAGTTGTGCCACAATGTATCAGTCTCTGTGTACAACGTTTTCCTGGTTCTGTTCCTTTCACTCTGTATCAGTTTCTGGAGGTTTTTCCAGTTCACATAGAATTCCTTCGGTTTATTATTCCTTTCAGCACAATAGTATTCCATCACCATCAGATACCACAATTTGTTCAGCCATTCCCCATTGATGGACCCCCCCTCCCCCATTTTCCCATTTTTTGCCAATTTGTTGGTTCTCTTGCCAAAGTTTTAGAAAATGGTTTTACTTCTTACTCCTTCAGGTCATCTAGAGCTTTCAGTATACTTTTTATCTTCATTTTTATTTTTGCTTTGAAAACTTTAATAGCTTCATTGTCTGTTATGGCTCATTGGTTTTTAGACAGTTTCATTTGTCAAGAAATTTTATATTTAGCAAAAATCTTACTCTTAGCAACTTTTTGTTGATCTTGCTTGTGTTCAGTATGATTTTTCTTCCACATGATAGTCCTTCAGACATTTAAAAACTGTAGGAATATTTCCCAACCTTATTTTCTTAGGGCTAAACAAATCCCTTGTTCTTTAAATTATATTCTTATAGAACAGTTATAAGCTTGTTACCATCATGGTCACTGTTCATCTTAATAGTTTATTTCCTGAAATATGGTGTCCAAAACTTAATGTTGTAAATACTTTATGGCAGATAAGAGAGGAAGTATACTATCATGTCTATATAACTCTAGTTATTCATTGAGCTTCCACATCTATATGAATATATAGTCATATGGATTGTGTCTGTCTTTCCCATAAGGGTGTAAAAATTTTAACTAGAACTTTGTTATTTGATTGGCCAATGTTTGTTAAAAAGGAAATGAAGCTGGTTTCTTATGATTTGTCTTGATGAATCTGTTTTGGATGAAAGTTAACACCTTTTTAAGTGTTCACAAACTCTCCCATTGTATAATGGGGGCCAACATTTTGTCATGAATATAATGATCATGCTCATGATCTTAGCTTGAAATGTGGGATTTAGTCCTCACCAGAATATTAGCTTCTTGAAGAAAATGACCTTTTGTCTTTGTATCTTACATGTAATAGAGATTTAATGAATGTTTTCTTAATTGAATTGTTGAGTCCAACTTTTTGAAAATTTGGTACAGAATTACCTATTTATATTTCCAAAGTATTTACGGATAACATTTTTAAAAATCAGATTTTAGCCATCACCTTAAAAATTTTTTTTTTATTATCCAGAAATGGAATTTTATCAGTCAGTGAGATTATAGTTTTATTTATTATTATTTTTTAAATTTAGACTTTTTCCATGGTTACATGATTCATGGTTTTTCCTCTTCCCTCCTCCTTTCCCCCTCCCAGAGCTGACGAGCAATTCCATTGGGTTTTACATGTATCGTTGTTCAAATTATTTGTGATAGAGTGATCATATCCATCAAACCATGTGATCAAGCAGTTGTTTTTCTTCTGGATTTCTATTCCCACAGTTCTTTTCTCTGGATGTGGATACTTCTCATAATTTCCTCAGAATTGTCCTGGATCATTGCATGTCTGCTAGTAGAGAAGTGCATTATATTCAATTGTGCCACAATGCTCTGTGTATAACGTTCTTCTGGTGCTGCTCCTTTTGCTCTGCATCAGTTCCTGGAGGTCTTTCCAGTTTACATGGAATTCCTCTAGTTCATCATTCCTTTCACCACAATAGTATTCCATCACCATCAGATACCATAGTTTATTATCTTTTTGGAGTACAAACCCAACTGTGGTATGGCTGGGTCAAAGGGTAGGCATTCTTTTAAAGCCCTTTGTGCATAATTCCAAATTGGCCTCCAGAGAGATTATAATTTTAGAGCTGGAAGGAACCTTAAGGGCCACTGTTAGGGACCATCTCATCCAAATCCTTTAATTTAGATATGAGTCTTACTGAGAAATATTAACCTAAAGACATGTATGTAGAAAGTACTAGAGATAGGATTTTGAACTGGGGCTATGACCAGGTCCTTGCTTTTTCCAATATTCTCCACTTATCATTTAGGACAGCTATCTTATTATTTACACTTAGTTTGAATTTCATTTTGTTTTGGATAATTTTTATAATTTTTCCATTCTTTTTTTAAATTAAATTTTCTTGCTAACTTGTCTATATTAAGTTTCTCCTTTTGTTACTTCTCTACCCTCTTTTCCTAGAGAACTGGCCCTTGTGACAAAAATATACTTAAAAATGAAAAAGAGGAAGGAGAGAAGAAATCAGTAAAATCAAGCAGTACATTGGAAAAGTCTTAAGAATATATGCAACATTTCACACTTGTGAACTTACCATCTCAAATTTCTTTTTTGGTTCCATACTTGTTCATTGTAGTTTTTATCACATTCACTTTTGATTGTTGCATGTTTTGGCACTCATTTTCTTGGTTCTGCTTACTTCACTCTGAATCTGTACAGGCCTTTCTTTGATTCTCTGAATTCATATTTATTGTTTCTTAACACAGCATATATCTTTCATAAATATATTAATTTATGGGTCAAGTTTGTTTAGCCATTCCACAATGGATGAATATCTACTTTGTTTCTAATTATTTGCTTCTGTAGAAAGTGGTTCTATAAATATTATGATATGTGTAGGGACTTTTCTTATGTATGACCTCTTTATCTAAATACAAAGTATACTCTTTAGAGTATTTGTTTACTATATTCATTCTGTACATCATTCTCCTTGGTTGAGAAAATTGAAGTAATGATGGCATACATGAGTGTTCTACTACTACATCAACCATTTTCTTCACTTCCAGCCTAAACAGATGGCTCTCTTTGTAGATTTTAGGGTTCCAAGATTTGCCGCATAAAGAAGAGAATATTTATTAAAAGATAAGAATTTTTGGTTTTTAGCTTGAGGAATAGATTGATGTGATTTATGCAGTTTCCTAAATATAATTCAACTTGCTCCTTTCTTCCTTTTAAATTCTGGGTCCAGTTCACTGTTAGCAATTTTTATCTTAACTAGATTTACTAATACTATTCAATAGACTATTCAAGTGCATGTCAGGAATTTTAAAATTAATTTTGTATTTAGATTTTTATGTTATTTTTTGAAGAAGACCCCCTTCACAATATTCTTAACTGCTTCCACAAATGCTTTAATCCAACTTTACTATTTTACTTGCTTTTCCTCGCTGGTGTGTCTATGTCTCTTCTTCTCACATTTGCCTCCTGTGGTCCCTGACTTTCTTCAAGACTCAGTTCAAATCCCATTTTATATGGGGCCTTTTCTGTGTTATTCCCTCCCCATTCTCCAACTACTAATGCTATTGCTCTGAGATTATTTCTAATTTTTCCTTACAAGTTTCTTAGGTGAATGGTTTGCATCATGTTGTTCACCACTAGAATATATGTATAGTGCAGGAACTATATTTTTTACTTTAGTTGTATTTTTAATATTTAATAGGATGTTTACACATATTAGCACTTACTAAATGTATGTGGACCGAATGAGGAATTTAATGTTGGAGACCTTAAATTCTGGGGCTGGATTCAGTCAGCATAATATTTGCAGAAAATGATATCTGAATGACTTCATTGTTTATAGGGAACCTCGCTTTTATTTAGATCTTGCATAGGATGTTTTCTTAACAATGACAAACCATAAAATGCTTTTATACTGTTTTGCGATGTTTTCATAAAGTAAAACAGTACAGAATAGGCTTTTATTTTTCAGTTTTATCCCCAAATCAACACACTTTATCCAGTATTTGCTATGTGCCAGACTTTTCCCTAAATCTCCAGACCAAAAAAAAAAAATCCTAATGTGGGATTACAATATTTTCAAAAGTCAGTAAGTAAAACTTATTTACCAAGTATATGTATAATTTATTGCCAACTTTTAAATGTTAAAAATAAATTAAAATATTAAAAATTCTAGAATTTCAGTTTCTTGTATTTTGAATTTTGATTTCCTAATAAAAATAAAGAAAATTCCCATAATTTATGCTATTTTTAATAACTTTGAACCAATGTTCTTTACTTTTATGTTGTTGAGGTCTCTCATTTTTGGAGACCCATGCATACTATAAATATGGTTAATATAAATTAAATAATTTCCTGGAATCAATTGATAAGCAAGATAGACCTTTTTGTAGGTGAACTGATTTGCCCAGAGAGCAAGTAGAGAAAGTCAACTGTGCTATATAATTCAGCATTGTATATGTTCAGATATCTATTCATGAGGTAAAGAATGAAAAATAGTCAAGATTTGTATAGTCTGTATTCTTCAGCTGAAAGTGGCAATTGGATTTGGAGTGATGTGGTAGAATTTGAGTCCATGTTAGAGGAAAAAATTAAGATTCAGGAGCAGAGTTCAGGAAAGAATGAATATAATTGTGGTCAGTCACTTTCTTTGAAATGGAGATTCCCTGATGACTGGATGATCTGAGGGAAGGGGAGCTTAAGACCAGTTTAAATCTCAAAGGACTACTACCTCTCATATGTAACAATCTTTTTTTTTTTTTTAGCACTCATCAATGTTTAATATCAATGCACTAATCCACATTCTTTGGTTATAGCTGCTTAAATAAAGCATCTTCTTTTTTACTGAGTACAAGTTTACCTCATATCTTCATATTGTTTTTTTTTTTTAATATATTTTATTTGATCATTTCCAAGCATTATTCGTTAAAGACATAGATCATTTTCTTTTCCTCCCCCCCACCCCCCATAGCCGACGCGTAAGTCCACTGGGCATTAGATGTTTTCTTGATTTGAACCCATTGCTTTCATATGTAACAATCTTAATACCCATAGTTGTAAAAATACAATCTTTTAATGATCTATAGCAGTAGTATTTTTTTTTTGGTGGGATGTCTTTTATTTTTCAATTACAAGTAGAAATAATTTTTTACAATTTTTTTCTGACATTTTGCAGACCTTCCCAAGGCAATAAATCATGTTATAGGTTATATCAGTGCTTTCGGGTAATACATAATTCCATATTTCTCATGCCATGATAGGACACACATATCACATATACAATTAAAAAACTCATGAATGAAGAAATCAAGTGAAAGATGACATGCTTTGATCTTAATCAGATTCCTTTACCATGAGTACCTTGAGTTTAACTTTGGGCCTTGTTGTTTAGTCCTATACAATTGATCATCACTGGTCTCCTGGTTCTCCTCACTTCATATAAGTGCTTCTAGGTTTTTTTTTTTTAAAGCTCATCCTGTTCATCATTTTGTATGGTGCAATAGTGTTCCATTACAGCTATATACTTGTTCAACCATTCCCCACTGGATGGGCACCCCCTCAGTTTCCAATTCATTGCCACTATAAAGGGAGCTGTGTAGCAGTAGTGTTTTTTAAATTCATGAAATGGCAGTTTTCCAATCAGGGAATATAATATGGTCATGCAGATGAGATAAAAAATTCCTATATTCCAGAGCAAAAAGTTGGTACAATTGAGGTAAAACATATTGCAGAGAGCAATGCTGTGTACTAGAAAGAGCATCTAGAGACTTTTGCGAATTATAGCTATTCATTAGCCATCTAGACTCAGGCAATTTAATGGAGGTTTTTTTTGCATTTTCCTCATCTGCCTAAAAAATGGAGTTGGACTTGATGATATCCAAGGACTTTTGTAATTCTAAATTACTATTATTCTAGATTAACTCTGCTAGGAATATTGAAGTAGCTAGTGATACTGAAATACTGCAAAAAATACCAAAGATATAGGTAAGTTAATAAAAATGGTGACTTTTTGAATGTGAGAAAAATTAAAGGCTGCTGAAGCCATTGCTTGTAGGTAGTTTTGTAAGAAGCTTATTTTTCTGCTGACTTTTCTGTCTATTACTTTTGCAAGAGGTAAATAAGACAAAATTTGTGGAAAAAAGCAAATTTCAGAGCATAGCTTTGTGTCAAAACAGATTCAAGTTTTAATGTGTCTCATCTTCTGTAAACTATATGATAGTTGTTCAAAATGAAAACCCTGAGTCCTGCAGAAAAAGTGATTATGTTCAAAAGGGTAGAATCAAAGCATGGTACCCAAAGACTGCACAAGTATAACAGTCACCCTGAATTCATTCCCCTTGTGCTTCAAGGAGAAAGCACTTACTGTACTCATCTGTGCACTTATCTATATTATATTTCATTGTTGTAAGACATTAGTAACAAACCATCATTCAATTCTATTGTATGGGATTTGCTTTTTTCAAATTAAATTTTAAAAGCACAAATTCTTTGGCTTTATATTTTGATAGCAATCTTTAGATTCTTAATATTATTCACTTGGCCTTGATAGATTAGATAGTCTTCAAAAGATTACTATGCCTAGGAATTTCATAATATTCAATGCGCATTCTCAATCTCCCCCACCCTCCACTATTATTACATGGCCTTTTATTTTGCTCATGACTCATTGGAGTACAGAAGTGAGTATAATCAAAAATAATTTTTTTTTTTAAACAAACTCCAGAACAGAGTGTGGCAGAGAGACCAGAGAGACATGCGGGCAATTCAACCTGATGCAGGATACTACAATGATGTAAGTTTCAAATTGTCAGAGTCATATAATAAAACATCATTTCTTGGAAGGTTTGATGAATAGATACCCTGAAGATATCTAGAAATCATATTCCTCAGATATTGTTAAGTATAAAAGGCAGTTATTTCTTGTCTTGAAAGTATCAAATTGTCTTATGAGAAATATGGGATGTGAAAATTATATTGAAACTTGATCTACCACAAAACATTTAAGATATACTTTCTTGTTAATGAAAAATAATTAAATAAGCTTCCAAGCTTTTAATTTTGTTTTTGTAGGTTTGGAGAACTTTTATGACTTTATTTCTTAATCTGTTTAATAATAAACTTATTCCTAATTCAAGAGGTAGTTGTAGTATCATCTGGAGTAGTAATGGTGAACCTTTTAGAGGGGTGGGTGATGCCCTCAGATGCGTGTCGAGATGGAGAGGGGAGCAGCTTGGCTCCTTTTCCCTCTGACTTTCTAGTAATGGACTCTGTGCTGGGGTGACCATGGGCATGCTCATTGAGAGGACTCTTGAGTACCCCCCCCCCCCCCCCCCCCCCCGCACGTGTGCCATAGGTTCACCACCATAGTTCTGGAGCATTATTGTAAACCTTTTGCTCTCTAAATGCTTTGAAGAAAAATAGAAAAGGTTTACCATTGCTTCTACTTCATTTGCTAAAGTTGTAATATTTGTTTGTTCTCTGCTTTTAAAGTACTGCTTTCTTCTTTTGTAGCTGGTTCCCCCCATAGGAATGCTGAATAATCCTATGAATGCAGTTACAACCAAATTTGTTCGGACATCTACCAATAAAGTTAAATGTCCAGTATTTGTTGTTAGGGTGAGTATTCTTTTACATGTTTTAGGGGACTGGTTTTAGGGGACTAGGTTTACAAACTGGTTTCCAGTTTGTAAAATGAGGAAACTGCTCATTAAATGAATTAAAAATATATACCTGAGAATCTGGGTCTACTTAATTTCTTTAATGCATATTTAATACCCTTTCTATTAGACTACTACGCTAGTCTATTGAGATTTAATGAAAAGTTCACAGATAAATCATTAGAAGTCAAAAATGAATGAATTGCATTGCTTAGAGGGCTGGGTCAGGGGAGTAGGCATGATGGATTTATCCTATCTTTCAAATCTAATTATTATGTATTGTAGGATAGAAATTCTTATTTGGCTTTTTTATTGATGTTACTTATTTTGCCAGCCACCAGACTTTGCCTTCATAAGCATTTTAGTTATATGGCAGCCTTGACTCTGATATGGTTGTGAACCTTCGAATGTATGGGGAAAATGTCTCCACAATAGAATAGTGACATAGAAGGCAAAGTTATGCTGAATGCTTCTCATAATATATTGATAGGTCTGTTTTTGCCAGCCAAAAATGAAAAGGAAGAGGACTTACTTGTGTTACCTAAAGCAATGAAATACAGGAGACTCACATGGGAAAGAATGGAGGCAAGGCTTTTCCATATTGAATAATCAAGTAGTTGGCAATAAAATAAATACAAGTGGCAACAAGCAGAATGAGAAAAAACTGATTAGGAAAAAAGAATAGGGACAACAGTAAGGAAAAGAAAGCTAATTAAAACATAAATAGGCTAGAGAAGGGTTAACTCACAGGTACACTATCCGACACATTTCATTGAGAGGGTATGTATGTATGTATGTATGTATGTATGTATGTATGTATGTATGTATGTATGTATGTATGTATGTATGTATGTATGTATGTATGCATGTGTGTATGTGTGCATGTGTGCATGTGTGTATGTATGTATGCGTGTGTATGTATGTGTGATGTATGCATGTATGTATGCATGCATGTGTGCGTGTATGTATGTATGTATGTATGTGTGGTGTATGTATGCAGACAGAAAAATACCAGCTGAAAAAAGTTGTCAGGGGTCATTTAATGTTGGGGCAAAGTAAAGCCATTTTTTAAATACCCATTTTTAAGAGATAAAAGGAGAAAAAAACCCAGTGATAGTATAAATGATTAAACTTAAGACACATAGGGTTATTCTGTTATTCCTGGAAATTCATTTGTTGTTCTAGTCACCATTGCTCTTGTTTCTTTCCCCAAACAAGTAATTACATTAATGTTCTAATACTAACTCATCATGAATGGGCTGACAGAGGCTTTCCTGAGACTACTAAATTAGACTACTAAATTTTGAGTAAATTTATAATTTAAAAGAATTTATAATTTAATAATGTAATTTAACAGATTAAGACTTTCATAATGTATACCTTTTCACCCAACCACTACTTCTTAATGTTTCATCCCAAATTGGATCAACACTAGTTGTAGAAAATTAAGTTTTCTTATAGTCTTTGTATTTCATAGTGACTAATCAAATAAGAACAAGCTATAATGGTTATTTTTACTTTTATTTCTTGGAAGATAAGATCTTTACTGAAACTGGCTTATTTTATATGAGGTTATTTTATAACCTGTCAAAATCTTGGTGGTTTTACATTTAATCTTGTGAAACTCATACTTGTTCTAGAGGAAAGCAGTGAAATAAGACTGATTTTAAATGAATAGAATAAAATAACATTCTTTAACATAATTTCATATATTCTGAAGGAGATAATTGTAAAGCAAAAGCCAAGATTTTCTATTTATTTCTTCTATTTGGGAAAGAATGTAAAGCAATTTAAAAATTATTCATGAAGCAGTGGACATCAAGTGAAATTTGACTTTTTCTAACCATTTTTTCTTTTCTTTTCTTTTTCCTTTTCCTTCCCCAGTGGACTCCAGAAGGGAGACGGTTGGTCACTGGGGCTTCTAGTGGAGAGTTTACCCTGTGGAATGGACTCACTTTCAATTTTGAAACAATATTACAGGTAACTGTATTCTTCAGAAGGTGGTCCCATTCTCTTGGACTATAAAGAATATGAAGTGTTCTCATTTTATATAATTTTAAAGGATAGTCTAATTGCTGCTGTCACACAGTATCACAGTATGTGCTCCTTTAAAGAGGTGTTATACATCAGATAAGTTTTGAAAAAAACTCTGTTTTACAAATATTTTGTAATTTCACAGGCTCACGATAGCCCAGTGAGGGCCATGACCTGGTCACACAATGACATGTGGATGCTGACAGCTGACCACGGGGGATATGTGAAATATTGGCAGTCCAACATGAACAACGTCAAGATGTTCCAGGCACATAAGGAGGCGATTAGAGAGGCCAGGTTTATACACAATATACCATTTTCTGTAGTTCCTATTGTCATGGTTAGACTGATCTCTAAATGTATGCTGGGTGCAGAGATGCATGGGCTCTGTCAGATTCTGGGAAACTTTGTGCACCCTAGAAACACAATATTTTCCTTTGTTTCCACATACTCAACATTTTGCTGGCACCTTCCTGAAGTAGTATTGTCCCAGTATCCGCCTCTGCAATATGTTAGAGATGTATTGTCTGCCGCATTTTGCACTGGTATTCTTTTCTTCATATTTATGGTTTACAATGTATTTAAGTTATTCCTTTTTGATGCTCATTGTGTAAGACAAGAATATTTCATTCCAAATAAAGAATTCAGTCTTTAATAATCCAAATGAATAAAATATAAAGCCTACAGAAATAAAACACTTACATAGTTCTCACAAATACAAGAAAAAGGCTTAAGTGAAGAACTGGTTGGCTTGGTTATTCCAAGACTTCAGATACGTATTAATATTACTATTAAAAAAAACCCTTACAGATATACTCTCTGGTTGTGAAAAACATTCATGGATTAATGAATGGGTTCTTCAAGCTTTGAAACTGTAAGCAAGCAAACTGACAAGAAGACTGTAGGACATTTCTCCTGATTCATTGTTGATACATCAGTTATTGAAAGTGTATTTTTTTTTTTAAAGTAGAGTTTCAAGTGATATTTTCAGCAAGTTGTAAAATATAATTTTTCAGTATGTACAGTAAAACTGAAGAAATGTTTCATATCTGAATCTGAAGAATTGCTGCAGCCTCAGAATAAAGCTATGCAGCATTCCTTTAGGTTGGTGCGGCCCTTGTGTGGTAGAAGGTTGACAATGTTACAAAAACAACACCCACAGCAATCATTCTTCTTCCCTTTGTAATTTATGAAGTAGTCAGATAAATTGTACCTGTGCTTAACTGTCTGGTTTAGTGTCATATTCATACACAGAACTGCCACATTAGTTCTTAGTTATAACAGTGATGCATTTGAAATAAATTAGTGAAATTTGCTAACCTTTAATTGCACTGAAATGGAAGTGACTGCCTTCATTTGCAGGAGTTATTTGAGCTTTAATCACGATTCTCATGTTTCCCTATAGTTACACCATAGGAAGTAGTTTCTGTGGGGTTTTCTAGGAAGGAGACAGGGGACCTCTTCATTCAAACACTCATATTAATAAGAAACATTTTACATAGGACTGCTTAGCAAACACTATACAACTGTCTTCCTACTTCTACTTACACTTTTTCCATAAAGACATAGTATTATTCCTACTTGTTTCACAGTGGCATATTTTCAGAAATATTGCCACCTCTATAATTTAGTTCAGCTGTTCATTTTCTCTTTCTGTCTTTTTCTGTCTTCCCTTCTCTTCCCCTTCTACCTCCACCTTGACCCTGCCTTGGCCCCTTGGGTTTTTTTTTGCCAGCACCAAAGGAGAAAGCTTTATTTTGGGAACATATGCAAAATTAGTGTTAAGAGTAAATTGTTAGGTCACTTTTTAAAATAAATTCTGAAAATAGAGGATTGAATACTAGGAAGCAGGAATAAAATAGTCTGCTGAATTCCTCTTTTGATGAAATGTGCCTTTCAGCTGGAACCATTCTCTAAGGGCACCATTGTTGGATACTTTCCCTCTCATCCTGTTTATAACGCCATACAGTATTTTATTTTGCCCTGTCTGAGAAGCACAGATAATCTGTTAAATGCTGACTTCTTTCCCCTGCTGTGTGTCTTCATGTAACAGTTTCTCACCCACGGATAATAAATTTGCTACATGCTCTGATGACGGAACTGTTAGAATCTGGGACTTTCTACGTTGCCATGAGGAAAGAATTCTCCGAGGTATGTGTACCAACAGTACTGATTGGAATTATTTAAATAGGGAAGACACTTTTAGCTAAGTAATCACAATACAACTCTTCTCCATTCTACCTTTAAATCCCTAGGTATAATTTTTTAAAGAAAGCAGACCTTTCATTGATTCACAATTGTTTTAAAGTCCCACTTTCCAGATTACTAGTATTTTCCCCATAAAGCTAGTTTGGTCATGGAGTTGAGTATAAGGATGTTTTCACATTAGTTGCCTTTGAATATGCTTCTTAAGGGGATCTGATCTCTTCCTGTCTCTTACTGAGAGTGCCATTTTTATTATTAATAAATACTGAACATCAACATGCTGCTGACATTTTATTCAGATTCCTCACATCCTCATGGCAATAACACTTTTTAGATATACTCTACTTACAAATTTTATTGCTTGACAAGTTTTATGTTCCATTAACTACACTTTTCTGTAATGATGCATAAATTAAAGCAGTTTTTTTCCATGTACCACATTTGGGCAACACATATATTTCTTAACCTTTTTTAATGGGCACTCCTAAGTTTGGAGAGCTCTCTAAGCTATTATTTTTGTGAAACTTAGAAACTACTCTTCCCTGTATGAATTACTCTTATTTCTGAAATCCCATAATAGTTTTGCTTAGATTAGGCAGACTCTAATATAGAGACCAAAGAGGATGATGGGGTAACTGTAATATGAAAGATAAAAATTAAAGATGAAACTTTTCCCACTGCATTGTGTATATTGTAATAGATCCACACATTTACACAGACACACAAACTGGAGCATATATGCTATATCTTGTACTAGTTGGTTGTGACTCTAGGCCAGAAGTTTTATTTTTCAAAAATATGGCCTGAACCTATTTTGTGTTAATCAACATGGTCAATAAAAGTACTTCTGCACTCTTAACTCTTGGTTCTAGTATACTACAAACTTAGAAACTTTCCCCAATAAATATAATCATGAATAAATAAAAAAACTGGGCTACAGAAATTGGTGTTCAAGATTTTCATTTCTGTTCATATTCACAATATTAGTGTAACTAACTCCCTTGTGAATAGTTAAGATAAGTTCACCAGTTCCTTTGTAGTATATAATGTTGATAATAATTTAAACAAGGGAAATGGGATGGTATTGTTCTTTTTTATCGCTAAAATCATTCAGTTTTATTTTTTCTTATTTACAGAATAATAGTTATGTAGCTAGAATGAGGACATAGTAATTTACATATCATAGATACCCTATTATAACTATACAATTGTGAAATTTTTCAGGTAAAAATAATTCTAGACATCTAAACCATTCCCCTTATTTTGGCCCTGTATGTTGTGATGTGTTCAAATTCACCAAAATAATTCCTTATTGGTATAGTACAACAGAAAGGGTGCTGCATTTGGATTTGGAAGACCTGGGTTCAAATCCTGGTTTTGCTATTTAAGCTGTTACCCTGGACAAATCACTTTATCTTCTGTTTCATCACCTGTAAAATGAAGGAATCGGGTTAGGTGGCCTCTGAAATCCCTTTTAAGTTCTAAATCTATGATAATAAGATCTCGTAAGTTGGAAATTGAATCCGAATCTTTGGCTCATAAACTTTTCCCCTTATATTTTGTTATTCTTTCCCATCTTTTTTCTCTGCCAGTAGTGCTTCTAACTCTTAAATCATAAATACAAAACACAAGCTTTTCTTGTTGTTAAGATTAAAAGAAAATGGGAATTACTTTTCAATTAAGTGAAATATAGAATATAAAACTAGATTTACTATACTAGAACAGCATGGAAGAAAGATATACTTTTTAAATTGATCTGTACTTATGACTTCATCAGTGGAAGGAATGTCATAGATAACTTTCATAGATGCAAATAAGCACGTGGTCTACAAGTTATTTTTTAATCTTTTTTTTTTAACCTTTCTCTTATAAATTAGAATTGATAAGGCAGAAGAGCAGAAAGGGCCTGGCAGTTGGGGTTAAATGATTTGCTGAAGGCCACATAGCTGGGAAGTATCTTGAGGCCAGTTGAACCCAGGTCCTCCTGAACCTGGCACTGTTTACTGTGTTACCTAGCTGCCCCTAAAAGTTATAATATTAGAAGAATTGCTTTTGACATCAAAGAGCTTAAGGACCTAGAGTATGTATGAGGTAGGCCTTCAACTTGGGTCTTTCTGATTCTAAGTTGGCATTCTAAATGCTAAACTATGCTTTTGATAAAACTATTCTGTTTCTAAAGAAAACTGGCTACTTTAATTTCATTTTTATCTAGTGTCTCCAGTTGAGTTTTCTCCAACTTTGCCATAAAGTAAGCTATGGTAGAGATTATGTTATGCAGAAATAAGAATGGAAGATTTTGATGTTTTTGTTTTTTAATTCTAATTTATTACCATGAAAATTTTAAAATTGATTAAAATTAAAAGGTAATTTTGAAGTGACTTTGCTTCTAGTCATAGTTTTATGATTTGGCCTTAATGTCCAGTTTGATGAAATCAAGGTGTATAAGTTACCAGTTCCAAAGGCTGTAAATTCACCTTTTTAGTGTCAAAGTGACCTGTTCTTTTTTTATAACAACAACTTTTTGTATATTATGCAACCATGTTTATTCTTGAATTTCGTGGTTTATTGTCCCTAGCTTTAGATTTGTTGGGGCTCTTTGTTTCAGGGACAGTGGCATTCATTTGGCCACAGAGTTTCATGCTGATTTTTTTTTTTTGGTGCCCTTTTAAAATCAGCTTGTGCTGGTGCAAAAGGAAAGCAAATTTATAGAAATGATAAACTTTATTTTTGTTTAAACCCTTACTTTTTCCATCTTGGAATCAAAAGTATATATTGGTTCCAAGGCAGAAGAGAGGTAAGGGCTAGGCAATAGGGGTTAAGTAACTTGCCCAGGGTCACAAAGCTGGAAAGTATCTGAGGCCAGATTTGAACCTGAGACCTCCCATCTCTGGGCCTGGCTCTCAATTCACTGAGCTACCCAGTAGCCCCTGAAAAAATAATCTTTATTTTCCAGATTCTTTTATTAATCTAGCCCTCAAAGAAGGAACAATATTTCTAATTTCTGACACATAAAGTGCCTTGGCTGATCCCTACTTAGGCAAAACTAATCGGAACAATGAAAAATTTGTTGAATCACATTTCTCTTACCAGATGGTACATAGTATCATAAATCAGCTAAATGCTCAGTCATGCAAATCATATTTGTTTAATAATACACATTTATTATAATGTTTCAAAACATTTAATACTGAAGAGAAGACTATATCAAATATTTGTCTATCTGAGTAGTAACCATTTTGGAGAATTTGAGTTTAAAAGAACCCTTTACCTTGTTCTAATTATGTGTTTGACTCTAACCTAAGTATACCCTTACTTTATATCAGAACTCTTTATTCAGCAGATATTTATTAAGATTCTTCTTTCTGTTAATTGCTCTTTAGAATTAAGAATTATTATTAAAACAGTCCTTGTCTTCATTGAACCCTTAATAGTCTTTTAGAGATGTACAGTACATTGTACTATACTGCATTTCTAATGTGATAATTTCCATGTAAGTGATACAGACAACATAATATAGGGGTACAAATATCAATCCTTAATCCATCAGTTTTATCTGAAATGAAAAGTAAAATGAATGGACGAAGCAATATGGAATCTACAAAAAAATACTGAAACATCTATAATGAGCAGTTATTGTGTACTTTTTGCATCTGAATAACACATGTAAAAGAAACATTGTACTGTGGAAACATTCAGAGTATATAGGACATAGAATTATTGATTATTGAATTTTATGTATATGTTAACTTTGTGGATCAAATACCTGAGTAAATAATTTGTTAATTACTTTGCCATAAAATGGAATAAGGTAATTTGCTTATACGTGGCATATGAGTGCATAATAAATATTTATTGAATTAAAGTAGTCTAAAATAGATCTGTTAGAGTAGGAAACTAAATTATATGTTTATTCTCTATTCAGTGAGATGGTTAGGAAGAAATATGGAGAATTATTTGTTAACTAGATAAGCTTACAGTATTTCTTCCTGGAATACTTTCAAATGAATACTCTTATTAAAAGTTCTTTATGATACACTTCAATTTCTGTCTCCATTTTCAGGCTCAGATATAATTTCTTAGAATCAAGGTGTAGACGTATAACTTGGTATATGTTTTAAGTAAGGTTGTAACCATTTTGGAAAAATGTTGAGCTCTGTTTGAAATTCATATCTGATGTTTTGGGGCCTCCTTACTATACAGATTTTCTGCTTTTGGCCTTATAGTCCATGCAGCTTATATTTTTTACTGTAGTTTTATATAACAAGAATAAACAAGTCCTTCTTTATATGGGAAACTGATAAGTTTTTATTGGTATAGATAGATACTTCTAATACATATTTGAAAAGTTTCCTTAAATATTGTAAAGATACCCTCTCATATATCTTTTAAACTTGTTGATTGTTCATTTTTTACAAGTTTTGTGGAAAAAAAATTTGATTGACCTCCTCTCCAGATCACTAGGAATTCTGAATTTTATATGTTTAAAAAATAATCAGATTTACTTTATTATGGCCTTTACTCTTTTATAATTGGTTGAGAACCAGTGAAAAAAACAAATCTTGGAAAAGAGGGAATATTGTATTGCTCTTTTGATATTTTCTTTTGGCTGTTACATTTTTTCTGTGCCAAATAAATGTAGTAGGGAATTTTACATTTCTTCCTTTTCCTTACAATAAAAATGTTCAATATTTTGTTCTTTCATATTTCTCAGTATCTTTTGAAGTTTACTTTCTATCTCTTGTATACATAAAAACTTCCACTTTTTGTTCTGGTATAAAAATTAGATCACCAATCCACATTTTACTCTATTCTTGCCCTGAAATGTGTGATGTGCTTTTAAAAAAAGCATTCTAATTTTGTTTGAGTCAGAACTTAACACATATTTAAGGATAATTATGATAAAACATAACTTATTTTAAGATGAAATAAAATATCTGGCATATGGTACATTTGGGGTAACTCATTTTTAAAATATCCTTGGTCATAGACTCTTCCTCAGAAATAGGATATTGCATAACCTTAAGCTGTCCTGTAAGAAAAACTACCTTTTTCTTTGAGATTTTAAGTCAGGAAAGTTCTTTAAATTAGTTTTTAAAAGGTTGGATAAATTGTAACCTAGATAATTTACCATTGTTGTCATTTGTGTTGTTTTAGAGTATTTTATATGTAGATTAAGTCAATGAATTACTTTCATATTTTAAACTTCTATGGTGTTTTCCAACTGTTTTGGAAAATGTTAGTGCAAACCAAATATATTCCCTGGTGATTTATATAGTCTGATGGATTTAGGACTGACCCCAAATGCTGGGACGATTCTTTTTGTGTACCCTACTTCATTCCTGCCTTCCTTTCCCACACTTCTATTTCTGTCATTTTAAATTGATACACAATGTGGAACTCACCTCCTGAATCTCTTACATATCAATAAGTCTATTACTGTTTCTGGGTTCAATTCAATTTAATAAATATTTAGTGTCTTTTGTATGCATTGCAGTCTCCTTGGGCACACTGCAATTAACTGAGGTTCCTAGAACTTTTTATGTTATGGCTTTCTTTTCTGACTCCTTTCTTGTTTTTCATAATAATGTAGTGTTATTTTTAGTGACCTACTCCTTACTACCATATTCACAACTAGTTCCATTTTCCTTTCTTCTCATTTATTTTCAGCATTGTGCCTGGGAGCTTCCTCCTTTTGTGTCATGTAGATATTCACATATTTAGGTGTACTGTTGAATAGGAAGGTAGTACAAAATTGCATATAGAGCTGACTTTGAAGCCGAAAAGACCTGGTTTGAGTCTCACCTCTGAGTCATATAGGCTGTTTGACCTCTGGGCAAGTTTCTTTAATTTTTTGTTTTCTAGGTATCTCTTTGAGTGTAAGACTACAAGTTGCTGAGAAAGTTCTTACCTCCAATAGCAAGAAGGTGTTTCCTTCCCTGGATTTCACTGTTCTTAATGAAATCACAGGTTTGGTCTCAGTTCTTGTGCATCATAGAATTCAAAGTGTGGCAGGTGTAATAGGTTAAGGGATCTTGAAACCTGTGTTTAATCTTTGAGATATCAAAGAGAGCACAAGTTATGCCAGAAAATTGGAGATGGAAATTCTACCTGACCTTTTTAAAAATAATGGATTTTGCAAGCTGATGAGAAAAACAGATTTCTGTTATAAAATTGTTTTTGAAACAAGTAGTTTAATAACTAAAAAGAGAACATATTTATCCATGGAAGACTAAGTTCATTTCCTTTTCAATTGAGTTTAACTAGACTAATAGAAATCTTTAAACATTTATTAAGCATTTCCTATATCCTAAGTATTAAAAATCTATAGGAAACAATGTGAACAGCCCCTATCCTCAAGTAGCTCAAATTTCTATAGAGAAAGACTGTACTAAGGCATTTACAGAACAAATGCATGCAAAATAAAAAACTTATTGGGATACTTAGTTTAATATAGAAAGTTGTTCTTTTTGGCTTAAAAAAAATTTTTTTTTAAATCTTTACCTTCCATCTTGGAATCAAAACTGTGTATTGCCCAAGGCAGAAGAGCTAGGCAGCGGGGTTAAGTGACTGCCCCAGTGTCACACAGCTAGGAAGTGTCTGAGGCCAGTTTTGAACCTAGAACCTCCCATTTCTAGGCCTGGCTCTCAATCCACTGAACCACTTACCTAGCTGCCCCATAGAAAGTTAGTTTTTAAACTTAAGCTTTTAAGGAAGAAATTGATGTAAGAATAGAAAACCTTCCAGGCATGGTGAGACTACCTTTGTAAAGGTAAAGAGATGACACGTGGGAGGAAGAAAGAAGGCAAATTTGGCTAGTTCGTAGAGTATTCTTAGTATTAGGGGTAGAAATTTATGTATAAGAAGGAAAAAGTTTAGAGCCAGGTTATGAAGAATTGTAAATGATAAATAAGTTTCTATTTGATTTTATAGTTAATTAGGAATCCCTAGAGTTTACTCTTTAAAAATATCATATTGGAAGATAGACTGTGGAGGAGGGGTGACTCTTAGGCAGGGAGACCAAGGCTCATAGAGTACTTGTCCTGGCAAAAGAAGAAGAGGGCTTAAACCAGGATGATGTTTCCCTGTATGCAGAGAAGGAAACATATGGGGAAGAGCTTATGATGGTTGAATTAATAAAGACTTGGAAACATTAAACACATACATTATGTGTTAAGAAGATAAAGATGACCCTAAGGTTGTTACCATAGGGGTAACTAAGGATGGTGCCCTCAATTAAAATAGGGAAGTTATGAAGGTAGGAAATTTTAAAGCGAGAGGCAGTTGGTTTGATTTTAAATGTATTGATCTGGACCCTAGTGAACATAATATTGAAATATTTCCTGGATAGTTCAGTTCGGTAGATTCTTAACTGGTCTCTCTATATCTATCTGCCTGTCTATCTATATCTATAGGTATAATTTCAGTTCAGTGAAAAAATGTTTATAAATATTGAAAATATGGAAGCCATAATTTTAAGTTTTTATGGGTAATACAGTCCTGGGAAGCATAGATTTTACATTGATAAAAATTAGTTCAAATTTGTTAAAAAAATTTATAACCTGGAGATATGGTCTTAATTTAGAGCCTATGAACTTTAAAAAAAATTAAATATTTTGGTAACTACTTCAGTATAATTGGTTTTCCATGTAATTTAGGTGCTTTACTTAGCAGCATTCTAAGAAGGGGGTCTAGAGGGCTCACCAGATTGCCAGAAAGTACCAAAAAAAGAGTAAACTTGTCTTTGAACAAGTTGAAGTTAAAATGTAATAACCTGTATTCTCACTAATTCTCACTAAAAAAGTCCTACTAATGAAGCTTTGATGAGGCCTGGGTATGACTATGTAAAATAAAATCCAAATGTGTTAATTGGCTGGACTCATAATAAGCCAGCAATGTGATGTGAAAGCCAAACAAGCTAATGTGA
Source organism: Monodelphis domestica (assembly GCF_027887165.1). NCBI lineage: Eukaryota > Metazoa > Chordata > Mammalia > Didelphimorphia > Didelphidae > Monodelphis > Monodelphis domestica. The sequence goes on from NC_077230.1 coordinate 110,507,221, forward strand.
TCATGGGCTTTCTGGAAAAAATGTATCTCATTTTTCCCCTGAATTTTTTTTTCTGTTATCAAATCTGAAACATTAATCTTGAGTGCTGCATTATGGATTATTGACATTGGTGTATGTTGAGAAATAGACAACTAGGAAGTTGAGGGCGAATCAATCAGTGTTATATGAAGATTAATTGAAAGATTCAGTGATCTTTAGACTTAGGGGAAATTGGATAGCTATTTTTATATATTTGAAAGAGTTGTTATGAGGAAATAGGATAAGATTTATGTTCTGTAGCTACAGAAGACATTATTAAATCCACATATCAGGAATTTTGGAACCACTCGATATGCCTCTAATTGGGGTTAAGTTTGCTAACCTCTGTTCTTTTGTTGGGTGCTGAGACACATTAAGATTCTCTTAAAAATGTAGCATCAGAACAATGCCTGAACTTTTAGAACAGTTTTTTTTTTTAAGAAACCCAGTTATATGTTCTTAGTTCTTCATACTTTTTTCTATTATATTTTTTCCATAATTTTATGGTTCATCTTTATTTTTCTCTTACACATAATTGTCCTTTTAAGTGATTTCTCATTATCCTTCAAGTCTTTTGCACATATCTTAAATATTGTCACCTTTTTCCTCTTGATTTTTCATTCCCTTCCCTCAATAAAATCCCCCAGCTTTCTTTTCTTTCTTAATATTGAGAATCTTTTCCACATTTTTGGCATATTTATATAGTTATCTCTTCCTTTTAGAAATTTGTTTCCTTCACTTTGAAAGTATGTAAGTTTTAGAACTGCTACTTTTTTTGTGTTTACTTTTAATAAGAGTTGTTAATAGGTAAACAGAATGTAAGCATGACTAATATTTATTTTTAAAATTGCTCAGTGAACTTTATAATAAAAAGGAAAACTTACATAATTGTCAACCATAGTTTATCAATTATTTAAACAATAACTGTTGGCGATGGCATTACATAGCACACATGCCCCAGTGTGCTGAAGGGGGCTGCTCCATTTCCCCTCTCTATTGCACCTGAGGACAGTTTTTCACATGCTCTGCCCCTCTGTCCAGCAGTCCAATGTGAGCATTTCCTCCACTGTTTGGGGGTAATTGCAGGTTCACAGGCTGCTTGAAGGTGCAGTTTGGTCACACAGTCTCTAAAAGGTTTGCCCATACTGTGCTATAACTTCAATTATTATATCCTGGAATAATTTTGTTAAATTCTAGTTAATATATAGACTACTTTAAATTCTGCTTTTCACTTTTTATTATACAGAATTCCATTATGGTTTTTTTTTTTGCCACAGTTTTTAAGGCATTCGTGTACTATTTACAATTTTTCCAATTTTCCAAGTTATAGAATTATGAACCTTTTGTGCAAATAATCATTTCTCTTGGGATGTATTCAGAAGAGTGGGGATTTCTTTAATTTTGAAAACTCATTTAAAATATCCCACTTAAAAATTGAGAACTATTTTAAGTTTTCTAGAAACTACTTATGATCCAGCATACATAATTTAGATTCTAAATATATCAAAGAAAATTGTGCCCTTTTATGTGTTTCATAGTTTCATACGTGTAAAATGGTATCTTTGTCAAATTTAATTTCTTGAATATTGGCCATAGATGTCACCAAAAAATATTTCCTAAATCTTTTAGTTAAGGTTAAGAAGGCAAATGCAGACTTAATATTTAACAGTTGTTGTTGAAACCTTTTTTGAAGGGTAAGGGGAGGCGGGGGAGGGATTGGACTTTGATTGGACAAGTCATGTAGATAATTCCCTTTTATCCAGGGGAATCTGGAGATGATATTGCCTGGGATGCCAAATTAAAGTTAACTGACTTTTCTGGGGTCACAAAGATCAGTATGCTTTGGAGATGGAAACCATTTCACTCTGTGTGATTCTTCTCAGGTGAAAACATAAATCTGAAGCATTCCCTAAATTTGGGACTTGGTCCTTTCAGTGCTTACATAAGCATAATTGAGAATTCCATGTAAGTGTGACCTTTGTCTTTGTCTTAGTCATGGATGAGGGGTAAAATTCAAGAACAAAACTGCCAAGAAATAGAAACCTATCTTTCTGTGAAGCTTTTTCTATGATGCATGGCCCATGAAAAATCATCAAGAGGAAGAGGACCAAGGGATCCGACCAATTCATATAATTAAATGATCTGAATAATTGATGTTTGATTGATCAATTAGGAAAGGTATTAAAGGAGGACAGAAATCAGAAGAGGCCATCTCTTCATTCTGATTACTCAAATTTTAAGCTGGTGACCAGGGACTACACAGATTATAAAGCATCTAGTATAGTACCTGTTGGCAAATAAAGAGCTTTAAGCATTTTATGCTATTGAGATCCTATTTTTGTTTTCTTAGTATCACATAAGCTCACTGGTGCTTATTCTCAAGACTAAAATTTAAGACTTAAAAATATAAACCTTTGAAAATCTACATATTATAAAGCAAATGTAAACTCAACAAAGTATTTGATTCAGATCTCTGGAAGGAAGACCATTATAGTAATGGGACCTTAAAAAGCTTAATAAAACTGTACATTTAACTTTGAGTTAACTCATTTTGATATTTTTAAAATGGGCAAACCAGCATTGCATTTTTCTGTACTTCCTGATACAAGAAGATATCTGAAGAAAAAGCACATTGAAAATTTGACTGAGAAACCTTATCAAAAATAACATAGTAAAGTGCTCCGGAGGTGGCAGATAATTGTGGAACTCATTTTAGTTTGATTTTTGGAAGGGATAGCAGTTTTTGCCAGTCCAGGGTTAGAGTTTCTAGTGCAACTTAAGTTTGTGAAGCATAGGATACAATCATTATCATATGTTATATGCAGGTTTCTGAAGGATGGGATTTGCAGCACTGAATTATAGTTGGAATTTATGGTGAGTCCTTGATCAAAAGAATATTCAAATTAAACATCAGTTGTAAGAACGTTTATGTATGCCTTTCAAAATTCAAAACTGGGAGAGATAAGCAAAGGAAACAATATATTAATTTCTTCATTTTATATTTGTATGATAAGTGAAATGAAAACACTATATTTAATTCATTTTGCTTGCAAATTTTTACCCTTTAAGTCTGTGTACCTGTCTGTAAGCCCAACCCTCTTTCTGAGATTAATCTGGATCTTTATTGTCATTATCAATGCTGCATCATAGTAAATTGCTAAAGAACACATAAAAGGGCAGCTAGGTGGCTCAGTATATTAAGAACCAGGCTTGGAGATGGGAGGTCCTAGGTTGAAATGTGGCCTCAGATACTTTTACCTTTGTGGCTCTGGGCAAGCCACTTAATTCCAGTTGCCTATTCCTTACCACTCTTTTGCCTTGAAATCAATATTTAGTATCAATTATAAGAAGGTAAGGGTTTATAAAAAGATAAAAGCACATAAAATATTTAGTTCTCAGACATTATTGTGAAATTGGTTAGTATTAGTCTAAATGTTGAGCAACTTCCTTTCTGAATCTTGTCCAGAAGCCAACGTACTTCAAGTTCCAGTATTTCTTATAATAACAAAGAAGACGTGATTTCCCCAAGAAGTGAGTAGCAGAGAGAGGTAGGATTAGGATGTGTTATATATTTTTGACCAAGTTTAGACTTTATCAAGTTAATGGCTGGTTCTTAAAATATTTTTAGGTCATTTAAAATAAATTTGTTATGTCTTTTAAATTAAATTGAGCCTTTTATAGTAGTTCTCCCCCTGCCCCCCAACTCATCTTTAGGATGAACTAAAGATAAAGATTCTTCTACTAAGGCTCCTAGAAACTGAAGAATCTTGTCAGTTTTTTTTATGATAGCAGGTGTGTATTAATTGTTTAATCCAAGAAAAATGCCTGCAGACTTTACTATAATCTCTTAACTAGGTACATTTATCTGGGCAACATGACACTTTACATTTTCTTACATGTGATATGTGCTTTTAAAATGATTTACGTGTAAAGGTTTCATACCTTTTCTACATGCAGTCATAGTTTCCTAAAATTTTGCGGTACTTAATTTGTCTACTGATGATTGAAAATGATATTCTTAAAATCATGTTCCTTCAGCTGTACCCAAGAATAGTTCTTGTAGTTCCAGAAATTAAGATAGTTTTATTTAGCCATATTTGCCAAAACTAGTACCTAGGTAGGCTAGCTTCTTAAAATAGATGGTATTCCTTTCTAGTATATTTTTTATCCTTATTTCTATTAGGATTGTCATTAATACTCTTCAATATACCTTATATGTATTACCTGTATTTCTCAAGAGAATAATATTCTCTATCAAAATAGTCTTGAAATGAAAACAAAACCAAAAAGGTTCCCACCAGAATACTTTTTGTTATTCCATTGACAAACTGCAATTTTCCACTGTTTCTTGATTTTTGTTCTAAATGGTTTATTACCACTTAGATGCCATTTGCTTGTTTGCCACTATATGTGAGCTTCATTAAGTAGAGTTCTGTTGCCATACGGTGTCCTATACGTATGTATATAGAAACAATGCAGAACTGGAACCAAGTTTGCTTGGTATTACTTCATCCCTTCCCCTTAGACAAGATTGAAAATTATTAAGTACTCAACAATATCTTACTGATATTTTCATGTTAGTGTGAGGAAATAATAAAGTTTAAAGGGGATTAATTAAGATTTGTTGGGTTACTTTCTGGTAAATGTGCTAGTACTATAGAAAGACTTCTTAGTATAAGACCTTGATGAGCAATTATAACAAGAGTTTTTACTTGATAGTAGCAGTAGCCAACTAGTAATTTTGTTTTTAGCCTATCTTGATGCAAACTATTAAATAATTCCATATTATATGTTTCTCTTGATCTCAGACATTTCCAGAGAAATATCTTTTTTTAGTAAAACTTAAATGGGTCAGTGATTCCTGAAAAAAGGGGTTCATTGCTTTTTTTTCTTGCATTTTAAATAAGAGGCACCTAGCCATTTAAAGAATTAGCAAAGATTGTATCATTCAAGTGCTAAGTTTAACTTTTGTCAACATCTTAAATTTCTTGTGACTTTTCTCTGAAATATTTACTTTGCATTGCTGTTTTATTTCTCTAAACAGCATATACATTATAATAGCTCATTATTAAGACTGTTCTTTGCTGATTTCCAATCTGAATGACTTTCTCAAGATAGCTTTCATTTCACAAGTATTTTTTATAGCCATTGTCAATCATGGCATATCCACTGGATCCTTGTATTCTTGATATGCTACATTGTAGTCTTAATTTCCATCTTAGTCCTTCATATCTCATTTTGGGGTTCTTAATTTTTAATATGCAAGTTACACCATATACAATATACAGTATTTTGTTTCCTATTTTGAGTAAAATGCCTTCCACTAAAGTTATTCTCATTGTGTCATGGAGGAATGTCCAGTGAAGGCTAAGCCAATAAAAGGGATGCTCTGATAAGTTTCCTACAAAGGAAAGTTTAAAATAAGGCTCTGGCAATAGATTATTTCTGTATTCAGGTACCATTCCAGCTAAGTTTAGAGACATTTTTACTAGTAGTTTGCCAATCATAGCAACTCACAAAACCTATCCTAGAGAGGTGATTTTTGTTGCTTATTAGATGCTATACTCAATATTCCTTCAAATCTTGAAACCAAGAAGCATTTTTGATAGGTGGCAAATAATGAAAAAATGGAAATATTTATTTCAATAGTGAAAGTTATCTCAGGCAACCACAATTTGCACATGCCCTAACATTTTGTTCCTGCCTTGAGTAAATTGCTTATAGTATTGAAAATAATACAAATTTTCCTTTTTTTGAAATTTCTCTGTGATAATTCAAGTTGTATTAGGTTTTAGTGTAATTCATAGATTGAATAATCTCTTCTTAGTATCTAAAAGTAAGTTATATTTTACATCTTTTCCATAAAAAAGTCCTTGCAATCTAAAGTCATTGACAATCTTGGGCAAAAAAAGTTCCAATAAAAAGTTTGTCTAATATATTATTCTACTGAAGAAGTTATTTATGTAAAATGTTTTGAAACTTTAGATGAAAGAAAGGTTTAATCTCAATTGGTAAGCATATTTTGTGAGTAAAAAATGTTTATTTCACACATTTCAGTTATGCAAAGAATACATACCTGATTCCATCTATTTATGACACAAATTCCAAATCATGTGGCTGAGAAATAGAAATGAAGTAGTTCATTGAAGATTATTAATATAAGAACTACTATAATGGGGACATTAAAAGAATATTTTGTCCCTGACATTTGGGCCACGTTATATGCCTCTGCTAGTTTTAGATGCACTGTGGTCATTGATATTGTAAGTCATACTTAAAATAAATGATATTAAAATGGAATTTTGACTTTTCAGCCATTTTATTTATTTTTCCTTTACCTGAGGCCATAATCTCACTTTATTGTTGTGGAAATAATCCTGATTTCTTAAGGTTATTCTAGCAGATTGGAATTTAGAGCAGAATCCAGCAAATTAGGATGAACTTCCAGTATTGTTCTTGTGGGTCATTTGAGAACTATTCTAATTAAATGTAGAGAGGCACATTTTTCAAACAGTTCATTAACTTGTAGATAGAATAACTACACTGATAAAATCACAGATCTCTTTAAATAATCCATTTACACTGTTACTTCTTATTGTAGTACCACTTTAAAGCAAAACAAATAGGAAATTATGCCTAAAAGTACTAGCAGGGTGTTATGATGAAAATATGGTTTAACAGTCTAAAATATTAGATCATATTCTTCAGGCATCTTTCTCTATTTCTTTTGTTTTTCTAGAGATTCAGGTAACCCTTTGTTTCCCTGATCTATCATAAAGCTTTTAAGCTTTTTTTTTTAACCTTTTTATCTCTACAGTACCCATTTTCCTTATATCTAAAATTTTATGGTATTTTATGCCTCTTCTGGGATTATCTCTATTGCAAAGACTAAAAAGCAGTTAAAATCATAAAGTTCCAACAACCTGTTAAAACTTCAGCTGAATACCTGCAAGAGAGACTTCAAAATGTTCAAGATGTCACAGTGCAGCTTTAAGCTTTAATAGCTCCTGTGCATTGGATTATAACCATAGCTTAGCTTAGTTGGCTCTTGTGAAGGTATTCATTAAATTGAAGATTGGAATCCATTTTTTCTTTTGGGTGTTAATTGGGGGGGGGGTATTTACAAGGACTATCAAAGTATGTAACTATTCTTTTTCCTTTTTTTCTTCTTTGCCTTTTCACTTTACCAATCTGAAATGAAAACAAATAATTGGGGAGAAGGGAGTTATCCTGAAAAACCATTCCAAATGCACTGTTAAGACTGAGTAGGAGCAGCTTGGTAACTCTGTGGATTGAGAGTTAGGCCCAGCTACAGGAGGTCCTGGGTTAAAATCTGGCCTCAGACACTTCCTAGCTGTGTGACCCTGGGCAAGTCACTTAACCACCATTACCTAGCCCTTACCACTCTTCTGCCTTAGAACCAATACCCAGTATTGATTCTATGACAGAAGGTAAGGGTTTAAAAAAAAACTAACAACTGAGTAACACTTTCCCTTTGCCCCATTTTTCATATGGCCCAATGGCTAGTAATAAAAATTATTTTAATTAGATTGGCAAAAAGAAAATTAGAACTATCTCTACATTCTCTCCAATTCACCTTTCTTCCTAATGTAGCCCTTTTTTTTTTTGCTTATTCAAATCCTTCTGGGAATTTTAGTGATATATCTTTCCTTAGTAGTGCTTTAGATTTAGACTGTACTCATTCAATTGGAGCACCCTCTAAATGATTAGTTGGTATGGCAATCACTTAATGTAAGTGGTTGTTTAACAGCAGAAATTTAAAATCATGGAGGTTTGTGAAAAATACTCATTTCAGTCTATTCTTTGTTATAAAAAAATGTTACTGAGCCATTGAATCATTCCAGCAGTTGTGGATTTCCATCAGTCCATACTGAATCATTATATGAATATGGCATGAATTTATATGAATCTCACCATAGACTAAAATAACTGGTCTAGATAGCTTTCAAAACGGCAACTGTGGTCTCTACTATGTCCCAGGTAACTGACTTAATAAAAACTGCTTATGGCATAGCATATGAAACCATAGAACATAAGTGTGGGATTCTTTTTTTTCTCTATCTACTAAACAAGGAAATGTATAGCATGGAAGTAGAATTTTTATTTGTGTATTTGTGGGGAAAAGTGATTAATATTTTGATGCTTATCATTTTTGTCATAAGGAACTTTTTGCTGTATGAGCACAGTGATAACTTTTAGAAGTACAAGGTTACAGATTTTGAGTGAGATGGGACCTGAGAGAGGTTAAATGACTTCTCTGAAGTCACAGGTTATGGTTTTATTATGCATTTGAGGTTCATATAGTTCTTATTAACACGATGCCTAGCATGTTATATGCCCATAATAAATACTAGTTAAATAAAATTAAAATGTGAAGGCTAAAACTTTGTTAAAGTGACATAAGTATAAATTAATATGGTAGGTTTGGATGGGGAAAGTGTAGATAAAAAGTTTATGCAGAAATAGATATGAAAGTGAATAATCACATAGATTACCTGAACATTGCATAGCATTTTCACTGACTTCCAAGGTAAGGCAGAGACTTGTACTTCTCATCCTTTCTTCAGATTTAGGGCAGATTAGATTTTGAGATATTCTTGTACATATCCCTTTCGAGTGTGTCAATAAACTGAAACCAATCTCATTAGATAAAGATTTTCTCCATTTGCTTTTTTTTTGAAGCTTTTACAATTTTATTTTATAGGATCATAGATTTGCATCTAGATGGGGTTATAGAAGCCATCTATTCCAACTTTCCCATTTTTATAGATGAGGAAACAAACCATTGGGAGTTAAAGTTATTTGACTTTGTTCACACAGGTCTTGAAGTAGAATTGTTTCAATCAAAAATTCAAGGTTAAAATATAATAAAAAACTGAGAATTAGACATTTTAAAATGATTACTATACAAAATGTGCCAGAGAATCTAGACTGGATCAAACTAATAATGTCCATTATGTTATCTTGGACAAGTGACTTCATCTCCTTGAGCCTTAGTTCTTTCTCCTATAAAATGAGGGGTTTGGACTAGATGGCCCCTGAAGTCTCAATTCTATGTGTATGCTCTCTTTCCTGCATATTAGTCACTCATCAGAAATATAGTAAGGAAAATTCCTAAAAGATCGTGCTTTATGAATACTTAATCAGCCACTCTTAGCTGCTCTGATGCCAATATTTGATTTCCTTTTTAAAGGATTTAAACATTATCAGGATCGTTGCTTTTGAAGATGGGATCCTTGCATTGTGTGTCTCTTAAGTTTCATGAAAATTATCTTATAAAATTAATATTTTTTCTAATTCAGTTAATTTTACATCCCCCCCCACCCCCCAAAAAAAGCCCAATCCAAATGGAAGTAATTTTTAAAGGTCATCTCTAGTTTTTCATTTATTGTAGAAATCCCTTCAGTATTATCTCCGACAGGATCAAGCCACTATTTATACTAATATTTATGATAAGCAGATGTTCAATCATAGAGTTTACCCAAAAGAAATTCCCATAGTGATTCTGATTCAAGGTTGATAATTGGCTTGGGTATGTGGTTTAGACTAGGGTATGTTTTAAAAAATGAGATCAACTGAGACTTGAACTTCTGTATTTAAACAAACATGGCATGTTTGGTTTTTTTATACATTGCCATTACTACATTTAGAAGTATTTTAATGTAGTAATTTTCTTTATCTCTGCTAATATAACTTTTAGGACATTAAGTTTGAAGGAGTCCTTAGTTCAAGCTCTTAACTAGATAAAGTTCATGATTTCCTTTGATGAAAGAAGATGTTAAACTGTAATATTGAATGGAGACTTACCTATTGTTTCATGTTCACAACTACCTGAAGAATGGTATAAGTTTTGAATCCATTTAAAAAAAATATTGATTTATTTTATATCATTACTTTATAATGATTCTTTTTCTCTATCACCCAATTGAATGTCCTCTCTTAAAATAAAGAATTTCAGAGAAAGTTATCAACATATTGTCCATGTATGATAATACTTGCCTCATTATACACTTATATTTCACTATTTCTCTAATAAGAGGCATTCTCCATCAATTTTTTAGAAGTCACAATTGGTTATTATTTTATAAAGAATTGTGCATTCTTTCAGTTTTCATTTCATTTTCTAGAAAACATTTCATTCTGTTCAAAATATCTAAACCTATAGTCCTCAACTGACTTAACTAATCGATTAATGACTCATTTTATAATCTCTAGGCAGATGAATGATTTATTATATGATACACAGACATTCCATCTAACCTTAAAACTATTAGATGAAAGAATAGTACAGCAAATAGTTTGTTACAATGGAACAATGTCTTAAATTGATGAGTGGATAAATAATAGGACAGCTAACTTTAAATGTGTTAGGGTTAACTTTGATAATGGAGTTGGAATATTATCATAAAATGACATCAGTCCAACATTATATTGCACATACTTGTGGAGAGAGATGCTATTTATGTTTAGATATCTACAGTTGAATTAATGCCTATTGAGCATTATGTGTACCCCTTCCTACAAGTCAGGAAATTATTTTCTGATTTGTATTTCTCTCATTCATCTGAAAATCCTAAAAACAAGTTTTTAATAAAAAGCATCAAAAACTATGTAAAAAATTATTTTGATCTCAGTTTTAGAAGTTCACCTGGTCATTTCATTTTTGTTATAAATCATGTATGTATTGGCCATTCAATTTACAGTAATATATTCCCATCAGATATTTAAAAAAAACCTAGGATTATACGAGAACTTGCTAGGTTTATCAAAGCTGAAAGAGTTAAGTATTATATTTATGCTGTTTGGTAGTCTTGAAATTTCTAGTTTTGGGGCATTTAAAACGTACATATTAATAACTGGCTATACTGTGAATTTTTTATGTTCTCAGCTTAGCTTAAAAACCAACTTTTTCCAAATTACAGTCATTGTCCCTTCCCTTTTGACCCCATCCCTTATTGAAAGAAAAGTAAAAACTGGCATATGCCTAGTCAAGCAAAAGCAAATGACTGTTAGAATTTTCCAAAAAATATAAGTCATTCACTTCAAGTGAATAACATGTTTCTTCATTTCTCTGAACTTGTTATTGGTCTTTGATATGAACTGAACAAATTATAATATATGAATATAATGGAATACTATTACCATAAAAATAGTGAAAGGATGAATTTAGAAACTTGGGAAGGCTTGTATGAACTAATGCAGAGTGAAAGGGGCAGAAGTAGGGGAATAAGTAATATAATGTTGAAAAGAAAACTTTGAAACGTTTAAATCTGGTTAGTATAGTAATTAATGACAGCTTTTTAGAAGGGCATCTGAGAGGAATCAATCCTACCCAACATTTTAAAATAATCTTACTCCCCAATGTGCCTAACTTGTTTTTAATTTAAAACTTTTAAAAATTATTAAGCATTTTATTTTTTTCCTCCCACCCTTACCCCAACTACTAAAGAAAGAACTTAAACCATACTGGTTATGTTGAAAAATGAATTTATTTTGCCTGTTAACCCATTATTTTCTGTTTCAAGGTGGGTGGCATTCTTTATTGGATATCTAGAATTATGGTTGATCATTTAATTGATCAGAATTTGTCTTTCAAAATTGTTCATTTTTGTAATTTTGATGTAATAGTTTCAGTTCTTATTTTGTACATTCAACATCAATTTATGGAAGTCTTTCTGTGTCTTTTAAAATAAAGTTTTTTCTTATTAAAGCAGCACAAGAGTGCTTCTATTATAGTTACATACTACAATTCATCCATTCTCTAATTGATTATCATTTCCATTTTTTGCCACCTCAGAAATAAGAAGCTATAGTTTTTACACCTGACATTTTTTTCCAGGAGTAGCTGGATGGCTTAGTTGGTAGAACATTGGGCCTGGAGTCAGGAAGATGCACAAGTTCAAATCCAGTCTTGGACAATTACTAGTTTTGTGATTCTGGGCAAAACACTTTTGCCTCATTTTCTTCATCCATATAATGAGAATAATAGCCTCCACCTTCCAGGGTCATTGTGAGGATCAGATTATATAATAATTGTCAAGCCCTTTAGTACTGTGTCTCAAACATAATAAGTACTATATAAATGTTAGCTGCTGTTATAAAATTTTCTTGGGTATTGTGGTACACTGGGTCAAAGAGCATTTGGCCTTTTCCAAATTTAAAGTACCATCATCACTGTTCACAGCCTTACAAAGATTACTGTTAGTGACCTAGTTCTTTCTATAGTTAGTTCATGTGGGCCTAATGACTTGAATTTATCAGACTGCTGGTGTTCTCCTAACATTGTTTTTGGTTTCATCTCTTTAAGCACTTTGATCTGTTGAAATCCAAGATCTTTTTTTTTTTAATAACCCTTACCTTCTGTCTTAGAATTAATACTGTGTATCGATTCTAAGGCAGAAGAGTGGTAACATTTGAATTTAGGACCTCCCATCTCTAGTGGACTCTCAATCCACTGAGCCACTCAGTTGCCCCCTGTTCTTTTCTTAATCGTCCCAGCACTTTCTAATCTCCCTGGAATGGGGACTATTCCTCAATGTTTTACCATTTCTAGAAGCATTATCAGAAGAGCTACCAGATACACCAAAGCCAATCTTGGTTCCTGTTCTTCACTGATCATTCTCACTTTAATAAGCTCATTGTGTTCCAGTCCTAGAGCACCATGCCACTTGTTCTGGGTTGGGTTTATCTTAGGCTAGTTTCCTGGTAGCTTGGTTCATATTGGAACTACATGTGACACTCTTTCAACAGTTAAGATTTTATATGGCCACTATCAAAAAGTATATTCAAAAAAGGGAACTATTGAGGATAGACACCTCAGATATGGCTGGACAAAATTCTTCTGCCTTATTATCCATTGGGAATCACTAGGCAATCTGAGTACCTCCCTTCTACTCCAAGACTACACGGGATTTTCACAGCACTTAGGTTTAACTCAATTTGTATTTTTTGTACTTTTCCCATTGTTTCTCTATGTAAAAGATGGGGAGAGAATGCAGTTCAGCTTCTTGGAGAAACAATTTGACATTTGAATCATAAAAACTAATATATATAGAATGAAGACTGGAAGAGACCTTTGAGGTCATACTGTAGTCCAACTCCCTCCCCTAACAGGTGAAGTAAATTGTCAAGATCAGTGTATCCTTAGAAATCGCTGATTGTTACTTGATGTTCATGAAATTGCAAAGCTTGAGAATTTAAGACTTTGGAATACTCTGTGCATTTTATAATTCTTAATTCTCCTGCATGATGAAATAAAGGGGAAGAAGATGGTAGAGAATGAGAATCTGTCAGAATCAGGAGTATATGCAAATTCTGATGAAATACCTGCATTCAAAATTTGTTTTTCCTTCTCCCACCAGTCCTACTAATACAGAATTGCCTTCTGCTTCAGTATAGATTTATTTTCAATTTTTATCCTTTCCCTTTAAAAAAATCTGTTACCACTTTTTTTTGCATTGTAGTAATCTTCCAAAATAGTACCTCTTCTTTTGCTTCTGTTATTTTGTTTTCCAGTCCTTAAGGTAGAAAGTACAATTATTATTCAGAAGTTCTTTTTATCAAAGTATTTGATTTGGAAATTACTGTGAGCACTGTTGTTTTCTTTGGTCTTGGCAATGTTAGCCATTGATTTTGTTAAATTTTCATTGTTCTGTTGCTTTTTTCTGACTTCCATATTTATTTCCTTTCTCCTATTTCAAAGACATATAGGACAGAATATCAGTTAGAATGGGTCTTAGAGATTATTTAATTCAGCTCCTTCATTTTATAAATGATGAAACTAAGGCTTAAAATATTTTTTGTAATCTATTTTTCTTTACAAAAGCTATCATAATTTTTTTTTACTACCATTAAATAAATTAACCTTTCTTAGATTTGGCATGCTTGTTTAAAAGGTTTGGGAAAGTTTCTAGAAGATTGGTACAATCGGTCAATTAAAAATTATAACTTATTTATCCAAATTATCATTGCAAATTATTTAGGAAAAGACAACTATTCTAAGAGTAATGACAAAAAACTTTTGGAAAGTTGGTCCATGTAGCTTTTTTGAAAAATTTAGGGAAAAAAAAGGAATCTAAAGGAGTTTTGTTGTTTCTTTTCTCTAGCTAAAAATTAATTTGATGCCCGTGATATATTTTTTTAAAGACGATGCAGGAAAAAATTCAGCTAGCATTAATATAGTTTCTCAAATTTATCCTTTGTGGCTTAAAAATACTTAATGATACCAAATATCAAAGGAAAGATGTATATCAAGACTGACTCATTCTCAGGTTAACTGGCATTTTTGCATTTTATCACTGTTTCAAATTTTTATAAACAAGTAATAAAGATGCAAATGTGCTCTCTAAAATTCCAGTTTTAGTTTTCTGGTATTTTTACTATACTGTGGAGAAGGCAGTGTGTTTTGAATGTATTGGAAAGATCACTGCAAATTTGAAGTAAAAATCTGGAATTAAGTTCTGGCTCTGCTTCCTTTGTGACTCTTCAGTGTTCACTTAAACTCTGTGCTTCATTTTTACAGCTGTAAAATGAAGTGTTTTTGTATTTGTTTTATAAAGCCCTTCATAAGCCCTAAGATCCAAGATGTAAATGTGGTTTCTTCTTTTCATTCCCCTTTTCTCTTCCTTCCTCCCAAATATTTATAGTCTTTCCTTGTGTAGATTTGAGAAAACTTTTATTTCTGCTTAATTTTTGCTTCTCCACAATATTACTCTAATCATGTGATATAAAACACCAACAATGTCCCCTGACCTCAAAAGTAGACAACATTAGTCCTGTAATTGATATTTAAATTTTTAATTGTTTTGATCTACAGCATAATTTCTTTTAGCATTTGGCCAGCCTTTATTACATACGTTGCTGTCATTGACACTGTGTTTCTGTGAAACAGACACACCCCTTGAACTTGACCATAGTTTTCATAAAAATCAGCACATTCTTTTAAAAATATGTTTGCTCAATACATGTGAGTTGCAAATTTTCATTTTTTATGTCCTTAGCTGACAACATACTTATGTAGGTTGAGGATTAGATTTGGAGTCAGCAGACCTTAATTCAAGTCCTGGCTATGCCATTTACTAACAGTGACTATGGGAAAGTTGTTTAACTTGATTGTAGGCATACCTCTTTCATACTCAAAACAACTTGTAAAATCTTCAGAAGCTTGTTTTGTTATCTTGCCAAATTGGACAGATTTTTTAAAATTGGAAGCAAGAATATAGTCATTAATACTTTGAGTTTCATTTCGGTAATTAGTGATTTTTAAGTGATTCTGAATTAACTTTTATTCTTTGAATTATATCAAATTATTTAAAGAGTACATTACTCTTCCCCTAATTGATATTTGACTTCTGGTTGTGATAAACTAAACATAGATCACTATTTCATTGCCTTCCCTCCCTATTTACAGATGTTAAGGTACTATGTTGGGGAAGTTTGGAAATAGCTTTTTGTTATTGTAATGTTTGACATTTTATTTAGTAGCATTTTCCTTGCTGTTACTGTATCAAAGGAGCACTTGAATTATTTATGTTGTTTTCCTTTCTGTATCTAAAAATCATGCTGCTGTTTGTAAGAATGTATAAAAAGGAGTTTCAAAATGGTTATTTTTGTTTATAAAATTGACCCCGCCTTTTGAAAATAAAATGGGATGAACACAATTTCAAGCCTTGTAATAAGTCTTCTTAGAGTAGAGATTTTCAGACGGGTTTTTCACAAAGTGCTTGATATCTGTAGGCTTATCATTTAAGGGATATAGTTGTGCTTCATGTTTAAATTTTTTTAAACGCCCTTGCCTCTTCTGTCTTAGAATTGATTCTAAGTATCAGTTTCAGGGCAGGCGAACTCGTTAAGAGCTAGGAAATTGGGATTAAGTGGTTTGCACAGGATCACATAGCTAGAAAATGTTGGAATCCAAATCCTCCTCTCTCCAGGATCAGGTGGTTTATCCACTAAGCCACATATCTGACCCTCATATACTTAATTTTTGTCATTTCCATCAATTCCAAGCCTTAACCACTCACAATTATCTTTTAGGCTACTGGGCTTCAAAAAAATGCAACCATAGTAAGCTCTAAAATGATTTCCAACCAAACAGCTTTACGTTTTAAAGTTGTTCAAGGGATGATGGTATTATTTTGATAGAATTTAGATTTTAAAACTGAAAAATATAACTTCATTTGTTATAAGTCTCATAAGCTCAGATATGGTTATGTAATTGGTTTAGCCAGAAAGGAATTTCTTACCCTTAAGTTCATAGTAGTACATAATTATGTTTAAACAATAGCACAAATATATTTATATATGTATATATATTTAGGTTTCCATTTTTGAAATTCAGATTTTCACCAATTCTAATTAAAATACTTTTCTTGAAATCCTCATGTCTACTAAGTAATATATTAGTATAACGTAAAAAGAGGGCTTTTGGATAGTTAATTGTTTTTAACAATTTTTTTTAAATGAGCTATTTTACTCCAAGCCTACAAATCAGTAATGTGTTCTGGTCACAGTGTAAGTGATCAGTAGATATTTGCTAATGATAGTCACAAAATGAAATTAATAAAATCAAAATCTTTTACCACTTGCCTGAAATTAATTGTTCATGCACAGTTGACAGGTAGCTGTTTGCAAAGGTTCATAAAAAATAGTAATAGTTAGCAATTACATATGGTGCTTTAAGATTTGCAGCATTTTACAACTGTTATCTCATTTCCTCCTTACAACAATTCCTATGAAATTATTATTATTATAATTTTAAAGTAATTTAAACACTTTGTTTAGGTTCAATATGTGCAAGTGATCATTTTAAGTGTACCAACACCCTTTATATAGCTAAAACAAAAACCCCATAAAACTGTGTGGTGTGTGTGTGTATGTATGTAAACGCTCTTTGTTTCTCATTAAGCTAATGAAATAAGCCTTAGAAGATAAGCAAAATTGAGTTGCATTCATTACCCTAGCTATTTGACTTTAAGAATTAAAGAAACACTTTAATAATTTTAATCTTTTTTTCCAAGTCTATCTTTTGCTGGATTAATTTTAAAGAAATCTTTAGTTTCACTATTACAGATGTTCTTCTTAATTTACTCCTTGGCTTAGTTGGTTCATAAGTAAAACTAAAAAACATACTTCCTTTAAAGGTCCCTTTATGATTTGGATCCTTTGTTCAGTGTGAATTATAGCTTTGTCTACAGTGGAGATTAAGTGCTATTCATTGTTTAAGCTTGTAAGTATTTGCAACACCCAGTGTAAAATAATATGGTCATGGTTTTCCTTTGAAGCCAAATTTCTTAATTAGAGATACAATTTGAATGGATCTATGATTTTATGTAGGTTTTCAAAGATACAGATTGGAATTTGTCCATAATTTTATATTTTTACAACTTATCCAAGTTCTCCTGTAAATCTTCTACAGGAGGGGATCTTCTAGTTGTTGTTTTTCAATATATTTGAGTGAATACGAGTGGATTCTTCATCTTTATTCCTCCTTCCTGTATGTCACACCCACCTTTTTTTCTAGTCATGCATGTCTCTGATGACATTTATTACCCAATATCTCTTGTGCAGTTTTCAGTTCAGAATGTTTTGTAACCTAGGCACATGCACATTGGCCCTCTGCTTTGCCTTTGGATGACCAACTTGTAATTCTTAAAAGACTATAGTATTCAGTGGTTTGGGTATTCTATAATTCACTTATACAACATCATTGGAAAAAAATTGTTCAAGGAGAAGATTGGGGTCAGTAAAAGAAATTCAGTTTCCCATGAACAATCCAGCCTACTTTTTTTTTCTGTTTGGATCTGGTTTATCCATCCAGTTATATTTCTCAGATGTATCTATCACTACACACCAATGGATTAACTCTGGATTTTTCATGAAGTTTATGTCATAGTCTAGTCAATTTTCAAGAACTTGGTATTCCACCATGGCTAGCCTAAATTATTTTGAGTTATTATGGTTCTCCTTCATTAGCCTCTGTGATATTCTACAGCTTAATGCAGTCAGTACAAGATCATTGGCAGTTTGTAGTATCTGAAAGACCTTAGATTCAGAACTACAAGGGGACCTTTGAGTTCATCTAGTCCAACCTCTATATTTTACAGCCTGAGCCCACAGATTAAAGTTAGAATTTAAACCCAGTGTTGTCTGACTCAATGTCTATGACCCTTCTCATACCTTACAAGGATGTTCTTACATTAATATGTCAATTCTCAGATATTTTGTAGAGTTGGGATAGTAGATAGATATACATCTCTATAGTTATTATTATTTTGGGGGGGCACTCTTTTGGGTAACAATAAAGTTTCCAAGATTTTTTTTCCCCATATAGATTTTCCTCTGCATCCCATCCCTCAACACCCTCAATATTGTGATGTCTCAGCACAGATGCTTGCTTTGTTTGAAACAGTTTCACTGTTCTTATCTTTATTAGTATAATTTTTGTTTTTTTATACAGTATATCTAGGACTATGGTTTTGAATGCAGTGGTTGAACTTTATAATCGGGAAACTATTTTTCCTTTTTTGCTCTGCTAGACAGACGTCTTGTTTCTTCCATTTTCATCTCATTTATTTTGAATTACTTCTATGATGAGGAGATTGGGATTAATTCATAGAATCATATACTTTTATGCCTAGATGATCTCTGGGGTCCCTTTAACCTTCAGAAGTATGGTGGTCTTCTAAGTTCATGATCAGATAATTTGCTTAGAACTTTAAATGACTTATGTATGCAATGCTATTTTAGATTCTTAAATACAATAGTATAACATATAACTTGAAGAGATCCTAAGAAGAGATGAAGTGACTTGCCTAAGTTACCCAGGTCATATCCTTGTTTAAAGTTAATGTCTAAAAATTTAGCTAAGAAGGCATTGATGTACGTTTCTGCAAGCAACATACCTAAAATTTTTTGTTAATGTAAACAGTTATTTATGGTGTACTTACTTTTTGAAAACTTTGTTCAAATTCTCACCAGTCCTAATTTCTGTGGAAATGTGGGTAGGACCACAGAAAGTCTCCATTGCTATTTAGAAGAGTTCACTATACTGTCTATACAGACAGTTTGTATACACTTAAAATTTTAAAGCCATAGCATCCAAACACTGATTACATATACTTCCTAACTCAGCTCACAATATAATCATAAATGAGCATTCAACAATACTTCCTGTTTGGTGATTAATTGTTCTTAAGCCATTTTTAATAGTCCCTGTAGTGCTTATGGCTATATATATTTTGGCTAGATTTTTGGTTAGATTCTTAGAAACTTATTCACTTATTATACATTTAGCCTTTGTTTCTTCATCTATAATATAACAACAATAATAATGATAATTATAAAAGCTAGCATTTACATAGTACCTACTCTACCATGCTCTGTGCTTAATAGCTTTACAAATACCTCATTTTATCCTCCCATTAGCCCTGGGAAGTTGATGTTCTTCTTATCCTGGTTGAAGAAACTGAGGCAGACAGGTTAAGTAACTTGCCCAGACTTAGCTAGTAAGTGTGGGAGCCCAGAGTTGAATTTACATCTTTCTTACACTAGGCTTACTTTTCGATCCTCTGCAACTAGCTGCTTCTAGGATTAAGACCAGAAGTATCAGCAGGTTATTATGAGAACCATACTACTGTTACTGCTGCTGCTGCTGCTGCTGCTACTACTACTACTATTACTAATACGGTGGTACTTGCCATGTCAAATTACTTGCTCCTTGAAATGCATTTTTGTGTTGCTTTGGGAGACCTTTCTATTACCTTCTTTTTAGTTACCTAATTTCTAGGTGCTTAGTATCTAACTGTCTAAATAATTTAGATTACATTTTACAATATAATGCTTTTATCACTAGGAAGAGCTTAGATTCTTACATGATGTTTCATGTAGATCTTTCCAAAGGCCATAAATACAGCTGTACCTTTATTATTGCCAGTTTGGATAGTGGAGACTATTTGATGCCTAAGGAGATGTTACAAGAGAAACAACCTTGAATGATTCCTCTAGAAGTTAGGGCAAATTTTTAATACTGAAAAGAAGAAAAAGATATATTTGTATATATACAAATTTTATAAATTTTATATATATATATATATATATATATATAAATAATATGTAAATAAGTTCCCCTCTCTGGCCACCAACCAGTTGATTTGACTCAAGCTAATCCCTGAACTTGTGATCCTCAGTTTTGTCTTTCTAAGATTCTTTCCCTTTCAAAGATTCTTCGAGTAAAATACAGGTAAATTGCCTAATCTCCTTGGTATCACTTTGTTCATCTATAAAATGAAGGGATTGGATTAATTGAGGTATTTTTCAGTTCTAGAGATATCCTATTATTATTATAAAAGTTCATTTGCAAGTCTATAGTTTAGAACTTGGGATAAAAACTGTTTTAAAATGCTTGGATGCTATTCCAGGTCCCAAATGTTTAAATTTTAAATGTTTAGCAGTTTTTTAACTCTACCTTAAGTACTACTTTTACATTTCTATGGCAAAATGTATTCATAGACTCATAGTTCACTCTGTTCTTCCATGTCACTGGAAGATGGAATATAACAGTAACTTATGCATAGGATGAGGCATTAATCTAGGTAAATTATTCTTTTTTTTGCCATTTTTATTCTACATTATTTTATTTATTTGAATATTTTTCCATGGTTACATGATTTGTGTTCTCTCCCTCCCCTCTTCCCTCCCTACTCCTGGGGCTGACAAGTAATTCCACTGCTTTATACAGTCTTATTACTCAAATAGGTAAATTATTCTTAAGATATTCTGAATTGGAGAGTATAGTAGCGTACTTGCTAGATGGTGGATAGGGGGTGAGACTGAAACTGGGGAGTTGGGGTTATTGTACCAGATCTTAGACTCCCAGATTGTAATTACTAACTTACAAGGAACAAATAACTCCATTACTTGATCCTATGTATGGTAGTGAGTGGCAGAGTGAATAGAGCATTGGACTTGGTGTCAAGACCCGAGTTCACATATGATCTCAGACACTTACTGGCTGTTTGACCCTAAGTGAGTCACTTAACTTCTGTCTGGCTGAGTTTTCTCATTTGTCAGATGAGCTTAATAATGGTACCTATGCCCTGTGGTTATAAGGAGAAAAATGAGATATTTGTAAAGCACTTTGCAGATCTTAAGCACTATATAATTGTTAGCTGTTACTATTATTATTAGGGGGAGGAAGAGAAGAAGGATTAAATCAGGGACTGCTATTTCTTCTCCTTTTCCTTCTCAGGTTTAATATATATATATTTTTTAAATAGATGCCTAAAGGAAAAAAAATATTTTTAACATACCACCTCTTTGATCTCTTTCATGCACAAAGTACAGATCACTTTGCAGGATATCCTTAAAATGTACAGTGTTATCAAACTAATATCATCGCAATATCAGTTTTGGCTATGGTGATTATAAATGTAACATATAAAATCCATATGTGCTCTTATTCACCATCTGCAATTATAGAGCCTAATGGAGGCCAGAAAATGGAAGAGTGTATTTAAAAAATCACAAATTTTTTTACAGCAACTTGGAGCTTTCATATTACCTTTAGTACTTTAAATGGGAGATTCATTGTCCACTGATTCATTGTTCACTGATCACTGAGTAGTCATTACTGCTGGAGGAAATGAATCATAATTTTGACATAACTGAAGAAAACCACAAAGAAGAAGAAAGTTTGAGCTTTAAAGTACCTTGGAGAGGCAAAGAAAGGTGATTTTATGCTTATGCTCACTGGCAACAAGAAACATTTCAAGGGGGCATTTGGTCATACCAAATTGCAATGCTGATAATAAATATTTTCAAAAAAGGCCAAAACCATTATAACTTATTTACCAACATTGATTGTAGAACATTAAGAAGTAGAGAAATTCTATGGAAAACTTTGTAAGATCCTCCCCTGTACCCCCAATTATATGAGTATACTCTTTGATATTGATACACACACTGATTTAAGTGCATAAGAATGGGGAAAATTATGTTCAGAAAGCATGGGCCAAAAAGATGAAGAAAGACCAAGAGCTTGTAGTTGATTCAAAAACCATGATCTCTTTATAACATGAATTCTTTCTCTGAGAAAAGAATTGGTAGACCTTGTATTTGGCAAGCAGTAAAATGAAATTGATTAAATGGGGGGGGGGGAAGAGTGTCTCTCAATTGTTATGAAAGTCATCCATTATTATTATTATTAGCCATTTGTATACTGTCAAATCACACATTTGATTAAGATCAGAATACACAAAAGACAATCAGAAAATGATAAATTACATATATGATTTAAGTAGTTCTTACCAATAAATTAAGTTAAAGTGATTGTGAAAAAATGAGTAATGAACAGCAGAAATGAATGATCTGATAGGAATAGTAAAAGGGGGGGGGGGTAAAGCCAATTTGCCAAAACAGGAAAGAGAGAAAAATCTGAGAAAAATAAAACCAGGACTTAAGAATGAAAATGAGAAGGCAGCAACAAAAAGAAAAATGGACTAGATCTGCAAAGACTGTCATAATGAATTTTTTTCATAATTAGCTTTTTTAGTTACTAAGGACAATTCAGTCACCATACTTGGGCTTTTCACATATAATCATGGATGTGCTTATGGTATAGTTGGAAATGGCATAAGAACAAAGATTAGAAAACCTACTGGGCCAAACCAAGTGTACATAGATCAGAGTGACTACAGAATAGATCTGTAGCACAATTCTCTGGGTGCTGAGATATCATTTACAAGTTATTTGAATGCTATCAAAAGCTTAGAGAAGAATTTCACTATCAACCTTTATTTCTATATTGCCTTCTGTTCAGAATCTCTGAGAATTAGCTATAATTGCATTGGAATTCTTGATTAGATTTTTAGTAGGAAACAAGCAGACTTTTCCAAGTAATATTGTACCCATTTGCTTATCATCTCAATAAGTATGATGTGGAACAGAGGTGTTATTTTTGTGCAAAACTCATCAGTAGAGCCAGAACCAGATTAATTAATAAATGATTAACATAATTAATACAAATTAGTGTAATTTGTGGTTTTCTAAGTCAATAGACTTAGACTTTCTAAGCCTTCAAGGATCTGTCTCTATTTGAAATTGATACCACTTAAGCATGTGATACAAGTTCTCACTCTTTTGTCATTTGATGAAAAGGCATTTGAATTGGTAGAGCAGAACAATTTAGTAAGTCTTCTATCATTTCTATATCAAAGTCATTGCAGATTTCTTCATATGTACAGCAGAAATAACTTGTTCAGCCATTCTCTGATCATAAACATCAAATGAGGCACACAGGAAGATGATTGTTTGCCATTGTGATGGAAGAGATCTTTTGCAGTATTTATGTTAGAGGATTATCTGTGGATGGTGAGGTCTTCCAAATGGTCCTGTTTGTATATGATGTACTGATTACATCATACCCCAGAGAATCTACCATCTTTAACCTTCTAAAAGAGTTTGATCTATGCAGTTTCTGTGGCCCAGATTATGACGATGCAGCTCAGGAGAGTTTGTCTATCAGCATGCATTATCTGGGACAGACAGTTCAAATGGACATTTAATTGGGCCATGAGTGAAACAGGATCTGGAGTCTGGACTGAATTATACTGTGACTAGGAACTTGCAAATCTTTTTTTCTTAGTAACCCTCAATTTTTCCCAGAAATGAAGAACTCTCCGTTTAAAAATAATATTTTACTAGTATGTCATTGCACTAAAGAACACTAGAAAATATGGTGAGTGTATGTGGGCTGCAACATAAAGCCCATGAACAACTTTAACGACTACCCAGGAGTAAATAAAGATGATGTCAAGGAAATGTATAAGAGAAGATGGACTGGTCATATAATGAAGTATGACTAGTAGATAACCCACGGACTCCTCAAGTTGTCAAGGAAATGCAGGGAAGGCCTTCAGTATATTGAATGTGCTTCCTTAGGTAAAGTTTTGTTAAGGAAGGGACAACTCTTGCACAGGATGGGTAGCTGTCAATGGATTACAACCTGCATTCTTAGAGGGAACACCCACATTCATGAGTTTGCCAGGTTGTCATAGGGAGGAAAGACTCATGATTAATAACTGATAGGAATTGATAGAATTAGACCAGAAGTTTTTAGAGTGATTCTTAAATCATGCAGTAGTTTCTTCTGTAAATATACTTGATTTTCAGTCAATACCCAGAGTTTAAATGTTTTATAATAAATTTTTCTAAGGGCATATTCTACTCCTTAGAAAATAAGTAGTATATATATAAAGTCTACTTTCTAGACACATATTGTATATGTGTTCTTGTAAATGGAATTTTTGAAAATCAGAACCTATTAATGTAGATTGTGTTTTCTAAGTAAAGGCTTAAATATTATTGTATCTTCATTTTTGACAGTGGTTCCTGAGTTATCTTTGAAGCTTCTATATATATGCTAGTCATGGAAGCTGGGGTGGGGGTGGGGGCGGCAGGCTTTCATTCTCTTTCTACTTTTGAGTAGGTGCAAGTAATATTGAAGATTTAAAATTTTCCATTTTCCTCTTCCTCTTTTTTTTTCCTTGTTCATATCTTTTTCTTTGTGTTCCTTTTAAAAGTTGAAAGCTGTTTTCAGTTATGCTTAAAATTAGGGTTGCCAAGGACAGGTGTTTGGAGATTCCTGATGATTTTCTTAATTTAATTTGCAAATAGATATTGTTCCTTTTAGTAAACACGGCCATTGAAAGGAATTTTGTTCTATCCTTTTGTAAGAAAGAATCCCCTTACTTTTTTTCCAACAACTTTATAAGTCTTGAATTCCACATATTGAATTTTCATTAAGAACTATTGAGCATGTTCTGATGCATAAAGAGCTGGCCTCGGAGCCAGGAAGATCTGAGTTTGAGTTCTCCTTCTGATGTATATTGTCTTTGTGACTTTGAATAAGTCCCTTACTTTTCAGGGCTCTAAGCAACATTATGAACTTTAAGTTGGAGAGAATCTGCCAGCTTGCATTGTCAAAGGAATTTCCTGATCTGGGTATTCTCTAGAACAGTGAAGTCATAGATCTAGTCCCTTTAACATGTAAAACAAGGTAGAACAAGAATAAGGTTGGAAAATTTGAAGTGATTGACATGGGAAGAAAGTAGTTATGAAATAGGATAAATCCATTTTTGACAAAAACAACCATGTGTTAATACAGATTGAGCTGCTGTTTCCTCATTTTTATACCTTAATAAAACTTTCACTAGTCTGGCAAAGAACCTCTATACTAGCTAGTGCTAGTGGGAAGGTTATGTAGATCATCTTATGTTGGTTTATATGTTTTTGTCTTATGGAAGGACAAATAAACAACTCTTTCTAGCTCCATAAGGCAGTTGACTTAGTTAACAAATGATTTTAGAATGATCAAATCAAAGGTATAAATCCCCTAAAAAAGATGATTTAGGGTCATTTTTTTGCTAAAGTGAAAAATAATGTTTAGAAGGTTCTGTCACGTTTTCTTAAATTAGATTGTAACTTTTAAAAATGTAAATTTTTAGATTATTTCATTGACTTTTTTGTTTCCTCCAGGGCATGGTGCAGATGTGAAATGTGTAGACTGGCATCCAACAAAAGGCTTAGTAGTTTCAGGAAGTAAAGATAGTCAACAGCCAATTAAGTTCTGGGATCCAAAGACTGGGCAGAGCCTTGCAACGCTGTAAGTAAGAGGAACTAAGCACTTAATTTATCAGTTTGTTTGTAATATTTAACTAGCTAGTTCTTGTTGGCAAATTTTCCTGGAAAGGTAAGCATGACAGTTTAGTGAAATAGGATGCTTTGGGGTTGGTTTGGATAACAATTTAGTTTCATTAGACTTTTATATGAAACATTCTCCATCCATTATATAAAACAAACTTGTTCTTTCACATTTGTTTCCATTTGAGTAGTGCAAGTTAAAGAATAATAATAATACCCATAAAACTCATTGTCTCATTTACCTGTTTATCATTGAGCAATGGAAGGTTTGATCATTTGTGTCATTTACCAAGAAGAGAAATAGCAGTACTTTATTCTCAGTGTTCCTTTGATGAGATGTCATCTTTATATACTGCTTCCTCTTTGTAGGCCAGTTATCATGATTAATGAGCATTTCATGGTCTCCTGCTGGAGTTCTATGGGCAGATTTGTATGTGTAGACTATTGCTAAATATCTGCACCATAATAGAAATGCACTGTTGATTGATATTAATGCTAAGAGCTGACATTTATGTTTCTAAATATATTGTTTCATTTGATTATCATATTTCCACTATGGGATTGGCATAGTAGATATTATTATCCCCACCAGGTCTTCTGATAAACAGTCCAATGCTCATTCTACCACTTAACCTTAGAGCAGTGATGGCAAACCTAGAAACTCAGTTTCTAAAAATTGAGTGCCGCCCCCCCCCCCAACTGAATGCTGCCTGCGCCTTCTCTCCCCTTCCCATCCCCACCCCCCTATACTGGGGTGCAGGAGGAAGCATTCCCATTAGGCTGCTGGGTGGAGGGGTGGGTGAAGTGAGAAGAAAGTCCTCAGCAAGTATTAGAGAGGGAGAGGGGAGTGGCCTGAGCATTCTACTCCCCTCCAGCCCTGTCACCTGTAAGCCATCCCTCTGGGAGCTCCTACTGGACTGCTAGACAGAGGGGCGGGGGACATGAAAAAATGTCATCAGGCACAGTGGAGCGGGGAAGGAGATCAGTTCTATTCTGCCTTTAGTAATGATCTCAGGGCTGGGGGGTTGGGGAGGGAGGGTGGCCACATGCCCACAGAAAGAGCTCTGTGTGCCATCTTTGCCACCCGTGCCATAGGTTTGCCACCACTGCCTTTAGACTTTAGAAGTCTTATCAGATCAAAACCTGTCTATAACAATATTCTGACTGTTAAAGTGAATTATCCAGATTGGTCCCAACTGTCCCTAGTAATAGGTTTAAGTTGTCTTATCAATGGGGAGTATGACATAGTGGTTAGAGTTAGGAAGTGCTTCTTTACTTTTACAGAGACAGGATGTGGAGCATTGCCTGTATAGTTAGACACTTAATTAACTGTGTGATCATCAGCAGGTCACTTAACTTCTCTAACCCTCAATTTCCTCATCTGTAAAATGAGGATAATAATAAGCACCTATCTCACTGGGCAACTAAGGGCAGGAGGTGGTGATATATTTTAAGTACTTTGCAAATTTTAAACTGTCAGATCAATGTCAGCTGTTAATATTTTTTGTTCATATGCTCTGCAATTCAACTTTTTACTCCAAATCGAAGCCTTTCTTCATTTTGCATTGTTAATGTGATACCTGAGGAGTTCACAAATTTTCTCTGGAATTTGTCCATTTAGTTTCTTAACTATCTTTCCAAAACCAGACTTCGTTGGCCTTTGGGATCTGGAATTAAATTAAGCCAGGTTTCAGATTCCTGCAATAATGCTCGATTTATTGCTTTTGGCCACATACTCCTCTAACCTTGGTCCTATTACTTCTGAATTGAAAGGGTAGTTATTATGTTTTGTTCTTTTTAAATTTCAGGGACATTATTAATTGTTTCTTTGGTCATTGTTTCTAGACATGCACATAAAAACACTGTTATGGAAGTGAAATTAAATCTCAATGGCAATTGGCTACTGACAGCATCCCGGGATCACCTCTGTAAACTTTTTGACATCAGAAATCTAAAAGAGGAGCTTCAAGTCTTTAGAGGTCATAAGAAAGAAGCCACAGGTCTGTGACCACATTTGTATTTTTTGTTTATAATCATTATCTATAGCATTCTCACTGTTGTTTTGATCTTAGTTCAAAGAGATTACAGCTTTGCCTGATTTATTATTTCTTATAATTGCTTCTTTGATTTGTGTTTTTTACAGCGGTGGCCTGGCATCCTGTTCATGAAGGTCTTTTTGCAAGTGGAGGATCAGATGGCTCTTTATTGTTCTGGCATGTTGGGTATGCACTATTTCCTGAGAAAATTTATTATTTTAATGAAATAAGATCAGCATAAGAAAGGCACCGTGTAAATATTGTTTTTATCATACCTATAGAATAATAATATTAGATATTATACATTAATTGTATTATATTTAAAATGTAATACATAATATACCTAAAACACAGCTTTATGAATCCTCTGTCAAATTCTGTACTTATAAATACAAATTTCTACATCAAACCTAGGATGGAAAATTTAGAATCTGTTTGTTATTAGTATTTGAGAAGAAAGTAAGAATATATTACCTATTTTTGTATTAGAAATACATTAGCATCATTTTTAAATGAATATCAGATAAAATATCACATGTTTTATTCAAGTATTACTTGCATCCATTAATAAATACATGCATGGAAATTTAGATAAACCTAGAGAAAATAGCTTAGCACAGTGTCTGACACATAGTTCATGCTTAATAAATGTTTATTGACTATAACTATGTCAAAAGAGGTAGATTGAACCACAGCTTAAGAGAATCAAGAAAAAAATGTCTATTGTTAATTTAAATGAAAAATATATGCTGATATATGTATATTGTCATTTTAGGGTAGAGAAGGAAGTGGGTGGAATGGAGATGGCCCATGAGGGAATGATCTGGAGTTTAGCGTGGCATCCTCTTGGACATATTCTCTGTTCAGGATCAAATGACCATACCAGGTAATTTTAGGTACCAAGGAATTATAAGAAATAACATTACATACATGATGACATTGAAAATTATACAGTTGTATGACTTTAGAGTTTTATTTTACATTTCAATACATTATGCTTTATGATTGTTTCATGCTTTTAAAATGATCTTTTTATTCTTGGTTTTAAGAAATTGCTTTGGAAGGGGGAAGAATACGTATAGCATGTTCAAAAAGTGTCGGTGGGTTTTTAAGCTTTAATTACTTAAACCTTGACTAAGAATTTTCAAATATTCTATATGTGGGAAAATGTTGGTAATTTAAAACTAAATAGTATTAATAAAAATTAAAAAGAGAAAATTAAAATCAGTATAAGAAAGATACAGTAGAAGTATATTGTTTTTAATCATACCTAAATCATAAATGATGGATTCACATTGATTTTGAAACATATGAAATGAATTTTCAAGGTGCTTTATATTTACTATTTAGGTTTTAAAAGGACAATCTTTCCTAAGAGTTGGGAAAGTAGTAAGTGATAGCCTCATATTCAGCTTGTTTTAATACCCAGAAATTGAACCAAAGCCATTCATTTTCTCCTTTTTCCTTGTAGCAAATTCTGGACTAGAAACAGACCTGGAGATAAAATGCGGGATCGTTATAACCTGAACCTACTTCCTGGAATGTCAGAAGATGGAGTAGAATATGGTGATTATAATTTATCACCGCTTAAGTAATGAGAGATTTGGTGAAAGAAATAAGGGATAGTCAAAATTAGTTTTAGCTCTCTAGTTTTGGAAACTTTTAATTCACCAGTGAGGAGGAGGTAGTATGATTTGTCAATTAGAAACATACACAGAAGTTTACTAAAAGATACTATTCTGGTATTTCATTATAATCTTTTAACTTGCCTTTACTTACTCCCTCTTTCTCATTCCTCTTAAATCTGTTATTCATCCTCACCATGACTTTCAATCCCTGTGTCCCCTCAGTATTATATTAGATTCCTGATTTGCTCTCTTTTTCAGTTTTTGACTCCTTGGTGAACCTCTCTTCTACTTTTGAACACCTTGTTCTCTTGTCCTATTACTCATCATTCCTACTAAACTCCAACCTGGGTTACTTTTAGTATCTCCCTCTTCATTCTTACTTATTTGTGGCTGAAAAAAACTGGAGGAAATCATCTCAACTGGACTCTTCATCCAGTGAAAAACATCCTACTGCTCCTCCTTAATTGACTTAACCTTTGCATTTCTTCTCAAACCTTTCCTTCTACTTCCTCTTCTGTTCTTCTTTGATCAAGACTTTATAGTTCACCATAAATATACAGGCCATTTGCCAAGAAATTTCCTTCTTTACTATCTTCATTTCACATTCTTTTGACATCATTCCCTGCTATCTCTTCCTATACTCCAGTCTCTGATAATGAGGTCACCTTTCTGCTTGTCAAGGTCAACCTGTCTATTTATACTTTTAATACACTCCTTTCATTCTTTGGTGGGTTGCCCCTGACATCATCCCCACATTTCAGTCTCTACTTGCTCCTTTCCTACTACCTAAAACATACCAAAAATTTCCCCATTATTACAAAACCCCTCCCTGTGCCTGCCAACTTTTACTATATATGTCTCTTCCTCTCCTAAGCTAAATTCCTTAAAAGAGCCATCTACACTTGATATTTGTTTCACCTCTCATCACATATTCTTAATTTCTCTGCAGTTTTGCTTCTGATCTCATTAAATTGAAATTGCTCTCTCCAAAGTTACCAGTGTTCTTTTACTTACAAAGTCTAATGCCCTTTTCTATATCCTCATCATTGTTGATTTTTAAAAATCTTTTTTTGCTGGATTTCCATCATGCCTACTAACTAGAGTTGTTCCTCAAGATTCAGGCCTGGACCCTCTTCTTTTCTCTCTGTTCTTTCACTTGGTGACTTTAGCAGCTCCCATTTGTTTAACTGTCATCTCTATGCAAGATGATTTTTGGATGTGTTTAGCACTAGTCCCTCTCCTAAGTTCTAGTCTCATATCAGTAAATGCCTTTTGTTCATTTTAAACTGGATGTCCTCTAGGCTTCTTAAACTTAACATGTCCATAATAGAACTCATTTTGTTCCACAAATTCTCCCCTCTTCTTAAGTTTCTTATCACTGTTGAGGGAACCTCCATTCCCTTAGTTTAGCCACCTTAGTGTCCTCTTTGACTCCTAGCTCTTGCTCAAGTCACATATCCCAATTGTTGCTAAATCGTGTTTCTACTTTCACAACATTTTTAAATCTATTTTTATTTTTTCTGCTTGAAATTTTTTATCCTAACTCCTTCACTTAATTTTTTGATCTCTACATATATTATTTCCCACATTTATACATTAAAAAAATTTTAACATTAGTTTTCTAAAATTTTAAGTTCTGAATCATTTCTTCTCCTTCCTCTCTGAGACAGCAATTTGATATATACGTGTGATATAATGCAAAATGTATTTCTATATTATCACATCATTTTTTTATACATTCCTCTTTTTTCATTCAGAGTCACAATCTTAGTTTAGATGTTCATTGCTAACTGTTGCCTTAACTATTGCAATAGATTTTAAATTAGTTTTGCTATCCAAGGTCTTCTCCCTACCTTAATCCATTTTCTATACTACTGTCAGAGAGATTTTCCTAAGGTGCTTATGTGAACATGTTTCCTCTCTACTCAGTAAACACCAGTGGTTCTTTATTGCATCTAGGATCAGATATAAACTTTTTGGCACTGAATACTCTTTATTTGCTTTGGTTTCTCTTTCTTTGTACACTGCTTCTGAGCATCTAATTGTCCATTGTCTGGTATATAGTAAATATTTAATAAATGCTTCTTGAATGATTGCTGATTTGTTAATAATGTGTTGTTATTTGCAGATGACCTTGAGCCTAATAGTCTGGCAGTGATTCCAGGGATGGGAATACCGGAGCAGTTAAAACTAGCAATGGAGCAAGAGCAAATGGGTAAGACATGAACATTGTGCTCAGAAAGCTTATTTTAAAAAACATTTTGTAAGTATTGACCCTATCTCTTTGATCTTCTTAAATTATTAATTCATTAAAAATTATAGATTATAAATTTATTAGAAACTAAAATAATAGGGGCAGTTGAGCAGCTCAGTGGATTGGAAGCCTATCCTAGAAATGGGAGATCCTAGGTTCAAATCTTACCTCAAATACTTCCCAGGTGTCTGACCCTGGGCAAATCACTTCTCTCCCATTGCCTAGCCCTGGGTGCTGTGTTCTGCCTTGGAACCAATACACAGTATTGTTTTTAAGATGGAAGGTAAGGGTTTAAAAAGTTTTTTTTTAACCACAGTTTGTACAAAAGAGCTGATAAAACTGATAAATGTCATCATGATAAATTCAAAAAATCATAAAAATATAGGTTATATGTTTCCATGCTTTATTCAGTAGAGAAGTGAACAGCTTTCATTCAGTTTATTTTATATATGAGAAGTTCTTAACTTATTATCTTCGTATTTACAGGGAAAGATGAGTCAAATGAAATAGAAATGACCATTCCAGGATTGGACTGGGGAATGGAAGAGGTAATGCAAAAGGACCAAAAGAAGGTGCCACAAAAAAAAGTTCCTTATGCAAAACCTATTCCAGCTCAGTTCCAACAAGTAAGTACACGAAAATCAATCTTTATTTAATAACAAAATCTGTATACAGAGAAGAGATACTGTTTAAAAAATATTATTATTAATGATTTATCTTTTTAAATTATGTTTGATATTTCCAATAAAAATATTATTTCTCTTATTTATTCATTAAAGCATTTATTTAAAAATTTTCAGTTCCAAATTCTCTCCCTGTAGTCCCTCCCCCACCCATTGAGAAGGCAAGCACTATGATACCCATTTTACATGTGATGTCATGCAAAACATGTTTCCATCTTAGCCATATTGCCCCCAAGGGAAAAAATAATAAAGAAAATGAAAAAAATATGCTTCAGACTACACTCAAGAGTTCAGTTCTGTCTCTGGAGTTGGATAGCATTTTTCAACATGAAAACTTTGGAATTGTCATGGATCATTTTACTGATTAGAGTAGCTAAGTCTTTCACAGTTTGTTGTTTTTATAATATTGCTGTTACTGTATACAATGATCTCCTGGTTCTGCTCACTTCATTTTACATAGTTCATATTAAGTCTAACTGGTTTTTAAAAAAATCATCCCACCTGCTATTTCTTCTAGCACAATAGATAGCATTCCAACACAAACACATAACACATCTTCAGCCATTCCCTAATTGATGGGTATCCACTCAATTTCCATTTCTTTTGCCACCACAAAAAAGACATATAGATCCTTTTCCTTTTCAAAGAAGATCTCTTTGGGATGCAGACATAGTGGTGCTATTGCTGGGTCAAAGGGCATGCACAGTTTGATAGTTCTTTGGGGGCACAGTTCCAAATTGTTCTCCAGAATTTTTAGATCAGTTCATAGCACAGCTTCAGCTATGCATTAGTGTACTTATTTTTTCACATCCCCACTGACATTTGGCATTTTCCTTTTCTGTCATATTTGCCTATTTGAATTGTGTACCTCAAAGTTGTTTTGCATTTTTAGTGATTTAGAACATTTTTTCATATGACTTATGATAGCTTTGATTTCTTTTCCTATAAAATCTCTGTTTATATCCCTTGATGATTTATCAAATTGGGATGGCTCTTATTTTTATAAATTTGGCTTGGTTCCCTATATACTTGAGAAATAAGAACTTTTCAGAGAGACTTGATATAAATTTTGTTTTCCCATTTCTACTCTCTTAATTTTGGCTACATTGGTTTGCTTGTTGCAAAACCTTTTTAATTTACTGTAATCTAAATTGTCTCCATCCCCAGCCTCATTTTTCTTACCATCTCTTTTGGTTTTAAATTTTTTTCTTTGCTCACCTGTGACTGTAAGCTCTTTTGCACCCTGAAACTACAACTTGGAACTGGGTGATGGGGCAGTGGAGTTGCTGAATGGTGTCTGGTCCTGTGCTCTAATGCTAATACATTAAATCTCTTCCTGATCAGATGTTCAATTCCCTTATTTCTGGGCTGAAAGTATTCCTACTACACCTGCTGCTGCTTTTGCTATGACCTCTAAGGCCCACAGCTGGTGTTGCCACTGTACTGTGTTCCTGACTAGCCCTCACCAAAATGCTAAAGACCTTCTTCTGTCCTAAGTTGTCTGGGCTAAGCTCAATTCACTACTATTATTCAATATTAAATTAGAAATTCTAGATATAGCAATTACAAGAAAAATTTTGAAGTAGTAACAGGCAACAAGGAAAAATACATATAATTCTTTGCAGATGAAATGGCATATTTAGAGAACTCTAAAAAAGTAACTAAAAAACATAGTTGAAACAATGAACAAAATTTAGCAAAATTGCAGCATATAAAATAATTCCACGTAAATCCTCAACTTTTCTACATATTACCAGTAAAACCCAGTAGGAAGAAATAGATAACTACAGATAGCTTAAAATACTTGAGAGCCTACATGCTTAGACATACACAGAACTATATAAACATAATTGTAAGACATTTTCACACAAAGAAAGGCAGATCTAAACAATTGGAGAAATATTTGTTCATGGGTAGGCCAAGCCAATAAAATAACAATGACAATACTACCTAAAATAATTTATTCAGTGCCATATCAATCAAACTACCAAACTACTACTATATTATAGATTTAGAAAAAATAAAATTAATCTTGAAGAACAAAAGTCAAGAATTTAAAGGAATCGATGAAAAAAAAAAGTGAAAGAAGGTGACCTAGCAGTACCAGATTTCAAACTTGGATAGAATATTCCTTTTACTCTTCCATTTTCACTTGACCTCCCTTATGAAAAAATATTCTTCTCTACTACAAATTTCTTTGGAGAATTCATATTGTCATCCATGTATGCCTACATATTTGTCTTCTATTTGACCCAAATTATTCATTACCTTTGTGATAAATTCTTATCATTGATGTGTCATTTACATTATTGTAGTCATTTTGTATATTGTTATCTGTTTTATTTTCAGCATCAATTCATTTAAGTCTTATGTGTTTTGGAATTCTGTAAATTTGGTTTTTTATGACCCCATAATATTCTATTACATGAATTTTTTGTTTTATTTTAAAGAATTTTACAAATGCCTTTGTTTTTATATAAATCATTTCTAGTACGTTAAGCTCCATCAGGGAATCATCCCTTCTAACAAAGTAAAAACAGTGAAATAAAATTAGTTCTGGTTACTTTGCCTCAGTTCAAGAAAGCCTTCATGTTTCTCTGAAGTCTTCATTTTTTCTTATAGGTTAATAATATTACATTTCTTTCACATGCCACATTGTGGGGACTTCATTTTTGTTTCTATTTTGTTACCTAAAGTACTCCTGTTTTGTTGTCTATTGTACTTTTTTTCTTGGAAATTGTCCATAACTTTTTTACCACATCTCTTGAGTAATGGTCCTTCATCCAACTTTATTAAAGGATTTTTCCCTTTAGCTCCTTTTTTTCTTTACCCACTCAAACAGTGATCCAGACTATGCTTCCATATCATTATGGCCATAAAAGTAGAGAAACGGGTGGAGCCAAGATGGCAGAGAAAGGGACAGGGATCTTCTCAATCTCTCCCAAATTACTCTGCAAACAATCTTGATATAATGTCACCAAATGAATTCTGGAGCAGCAGAACCTACAAAAAGATAGGGTAAAACAGTTTTTCAGCCCAAAAAAGCTTAGAAGGTTGGCTCTGAAGTTTTTTTGCGTGGGAATGGGAGTGAAGTGCAGACCGATGTGCTGAGGCATGTGCCCCATGATGGCAAGCCAGCACAGGCTTTGGGGGTAGCTGAATCAGTGGCAGTGGCTTCCAGATCTCTCAGCTCAGAGAAGGTAAGGGGGTCAGGCAACTAGTCAGAAGGAGATTACAGGGGTTCCTTTGCTTGCTCTGGGTACAGGACTCTTTTGCATTGCCCATTTGCATATTTGAGTCACAGTCTCTGGTCATGTCCAAGGGAAGAAGGATCACTTGCATACCAACACTTGCAGCTACAAGGGAGTAGGGGACCCTGTACCACAATTCCAGGGTGTAAAGGAGTGCTTGTGGTCCCTCACAGACCAGATCATAGACCAGAAAGAAGAAGGGTTTTTCCTTAGATTATACCACCTTTGAAGAATTGAAAAGTTATAGATCCTCAGAACTAGTTCTGAAAGCAGTTACACAAAGAACCTGAAGTTTGGAATACTGCCCCCATCACCACAGGAACAGAGAATCAACTTTAAAGTTTTTTTTTTTTAATTTAAGTTAAAAATCAAGAAAAAGACTAGAAAAATGAGCAACAACAACAAAAAAGTTATTTTGATGACAGTAAAGACTGAAATACAAACTCTGAAGAATACTACAAAGTTGATAATGCTTCATCCAAAGGCCCCCCAAAAAAATATTGAATTAGCTTCAAGCTCAAAAAGAATTCCTGGAGGAGCTCAAAAATAATTTAAAAAATCAAATAAGGGAGGTAGATGAAAAATTGGGGGGGGGGGAATGAGAGTGACGCAGTTAAATCAAGGAAAAAAAGTGAACAGCTTGGTAAAGGAGGCACCAAAAAATGTTGGAAGTAATACCTTAAAAAACAGAATAGGCTAATTGATAAAAGAGGCACAAAGATCCACTAAAGAATTTCCTAAAAAGTAAAATTGACTAAATGGAAAAGGAGATACAAAAGCTCACTGAAAAAAAATAATTCCTTAAAAATTAGAATTGGGCAAGTAGAAGTTAATGACTCCATGAGACATCAAGACATCAAGAAACCAACCCCCCCCCCCCATGAAAAAATTGAAAATGTTAATTATTTTGTTGGAAAAATAACTCATCTCGAAAACAGATCCAGTAGAGATAATCTAAGAATTATTGGACTTCCTGAAAGCCATGATTGGAAAAAGAGTGTAGGCATCGTCTTTTAAGAAATTAACAAGGAAGGGCATCTCAGTTACACAATGGTAGCCTGCCAGCCATGGAGTTGAGAGGACTGGGTTCAAATGTGTGAACTTAAGAAACTTCCTAGCAAATCACTTAACCCTATTTGCCTAGCTCTTAATGCTCTTCGGGTTTAGAATTGATATTTATATAGAAGGTAAGGTTTTTTAAAAAAATTTATCAAAACAATATTTCCCTGCTATCCCAGAGCCAGAGGGTGAAACAAATCGAACAAATCCACTGGTCACTTCCTGAAAGAGATCTCAAAATGTAAACTCCCAGGAATATTCTAGCCAAATTCTAGAACTTTCCAGCCAAGGAGAAAATACTGAAAGCAGCCAAAAAGAAGCTATTCACTTAGTGGAGCCAGGGTCAGGATAACATAAGATTTAACAACTTCTACACAAAAATATTAGAGGGCCTGGAATATATTACCGACGGAAAAGGAACTAGGATTACAACTGAGAAGCACCTACCTGATAAAACAGTATAATTCTTTGGGGGGGAAATGAAGATTTAATTAAAGAGAAGTCTTTCAAGCATTCTTGCTGAAAAGACCAGAGCCAAGTAGAAAAATTGACTCTTAAATATAAGACTCAAGAAAAGCATAAAAATATAAAGAGAGAAATCAAAAGAGATTCAATAAGGCTAAACTGTTTACATCCCTGCATGAGATGATACTTGTAATTGCTAAGAACTTTATCCTTACTAAGGCAGAAGGATTATATACATAGAAGGCAAGGCGGTGAAATGAATATGATGGGATGATATCCAAGAAACTAAAATTAAGGAGAAAGAGGAATATACTGGGAGAAGAGTTATGGGGAGAGGGTGTTAGTGGGTAAATTATCCATGTAGAAGAACACAAAAGACCTTTTACAGTGGAGGGGGGAGATTGGAGAAGTGGGAGAAGAGGTACTTGAACCTTCCTCTCATCAAAATTGATTCAAAGGACAGCTATATTTACTTAGTTGTGTATTGGATTCTATCTTACCCTACATGAAAATAAGGGAAGGGCAGAAGCAATAAAAGGGAGGGCAAATCGAGGCAGGCAGTGGCCAGAACAAAATACGTGGATGGGAAAAATAGGATGAAAGTAATACACAGCAATATTAGTGAAATTTTTAAGTTTCTCTAGTAAACTCAAATGTTTATTTAAGTTATCCAATTGACAAATGCTTACAGGAGTTAAAGAGGCAATTTTTAGATGAAATGAAGCAATCTGTAGCTATGTAAAAAAGTGCTCAAAATTACTATTAACTAGAGAAGTAGAAATTAAAACATCTCTGAGGTACCATGTCACCTATCAGATTGGCTATTAATGGCAGAAAAGGAAAACAACAAAGTTGGAAGGGGATATTGGACAATTGAGACACTAATGTACTGTTGGGGGAGTTGTGAACTGATTCAGCCATTCTGAAGAACAATTTGGGAGTATGCCCAAAAGGTTATAAAACCATACATACCCTTTGATTCAGCACTACTATGACTAGCTATGTATCCTAATGTAATTGATCAAAAACAAACAAACAAAAGGACTTATATGTATAAAAATATAGCAGCTCTTTTTGTGGTACCAAAAAATGGCAAGTGAGAAGATGCCCATCAGTTAGGGAATGGGTGAGTTAAGTTGTGATATTTTATTGTAATGGAACACAATTATGGTATAAGAAACGTCAAGTAGGGGGGATGATTTCAGAAAAACCTGAAAAGACTTAACACGAACTGATATAGTGAAGTGAGCAGAACCAGGAGAACATTGTACCCAATAAAAGCAGTATTGTACAAAGAACATCTGTTCTTCTCAACAATACGATGATCTAAGACAATTCCAAAGAATTTTCATGATGAAAAATGTCCATCTGCCTTTAGAGAAAGAACTAATGGTATCTTTAATCTAAATGAAAACATACTTTTCACTTTCTTAAATTTTTTAAATTCATGTTTTCTTCCAGAAAGGGACTAATATGGAAAAATAATCTATAACAGATTGCTTACTGTCTCAGTGAGGGGTGCTGGAAGGGAGGGAATGAATTTAGGGCTTAAAATTAAGAAAAATGTTAAATTGTTTTTATTCATAATTGGAAAAAAATTTAAAAGAGTAAGGAAATGTGTTATTTTATATTTTCCTTTAACTTCTTTTGCTTTCTTCCCATATGAATAATTTGAACATATAGATAAATTTTGTATACTTGACATTATACTTGATGAATTGGACAAATTTCAGCTCAACTGTATGGATTACTGGAAGTGCAGAATTTTTTAATTAGTTGAATTTGTGTAATTCACATACTAACCAGGTCTTATTTTTTTAACATGGTTCTCTCTTTTCTCCCCTTTCCTCCCCTTCTGATTTTTTTTATAGGCCTGGATGCAGAATAAAGTTCCAATTCCTGCCCCAAATGAGGTACTAAATGATAGGAAAGAAGATATTAAACTTGAAGAAAAGAAAAAGACACAAGCAGAAATAGAGCAAGAAATGGCAACATTGCAGTACACTAATCCACAGCTTTTGGAGGTATGTAAGAAAACTTTAGTTTTTCTCCATGTTTAACAATAAAGTGTCAAAAGTGGGGAAGGAAGGGATTATAATTTTAAGAGGCTATTATCATCAGATAGTGTGTCTAATTTGACTTTCATAAAACATTTTCAAGTTAGTGTATGGTTTCTCAATCTCTTTGCTAAATTAGGAAGCTAATTTTTTTTGTCAGAAGTTTATTGTAACACTCAGGTATTAATCAGTTGAACAGATTTGTATATTTCTGGCAAAATAGAACATTTGTTTTTATATTTAAACTTCTTTTCCTATTACTAATAGGAAACATGGTCTCATGACTTGTTTTCCTTACCAAAGTGAATATAGCCCTGCCTATTTTTCCCATTAGTTAAATGACAGTCATTTTAAATTTTAATTAAATAAGTTTCAATTTGTATCTTTTATTTTTATATCACCTAGATTTCTCATGCTCTCTCTTGCTCCTTTCCAGAGAGCCATTCCTTATTTTTAAAAGGAATGAAAGAAAAACCAAAGTTCTTCAAAGCTAGCTAATATATCCCCCCCACAAATCTGAAGTTATATGTAGTGACCCGCACTCATGGTCCTTCCTTTTTACAAAATATTGTTTATAAATTTTAGAAGTTTGACTAGTACTTCTGTCTAGAAATCTAATTTTTTTTTCCCTGGGAAAAAAGGGACCATAATTCTTGCCATTCCTTTCACAAAGACTTTAAGGAACTGAGAAATTTATAAAATGAAAGTTCCGTAGAGAAGTTTATTTAAACAGTATTATTACTATTAAATACTATAAACTTGTTTCATTATTTTGGTTTTTTTGTCTCTTTATATAGCAACTCAAAATTGAAAGACTTGCACAGAAACAAGCTGAACAAGTCCAACCACCTCCACCACCAGGGGGTCCTCTACTTGGACCCCAGCCTTTTCCCGGACAAGGTCCAATGTCTCAGATTCCTCAAGGTTTTCAGCAGCCTCATCCACCTCAACAGATGCCAATGAACATGGCTCAAATGGGACCCCCTGGTCCACAAGGCCAGTTCAGACCTCCTGGACCTCAGGGCCAGATGGGACCACAAGGCCCTCCATTACATCAGGGAGGTGCTGGGCCTCAAGGATTCATGGGACCACAAGGACCTCCAGGGCCCCAAGGCCCACCACAAGGACTCCCAAGGCCTCAGGATATGCATGGCCACCAAGGAATGCAAAGGCATCCTGGACCTCATGGTCCAATGGGTCCTCAAGGACCACCTGGGCCACAGGGTAGTTCTGGTCCACAGGGTCCCATGGGTCCCCAAGGTCCACCCGGGCCACAAAGTCACTTGGGCCCCCAAGGTCCACCTGGTCCCCAAGGTCATTTAGGCCCTCAGGGTCCACCTGGTACTCAAGGGATGCAAGGACCACCTGGTCCAAGAGGAATGCAGGGGCCTCCTCATCCCCATGGAATGCAAGGAGGACCAGGCTCTCAGGGGATGCAGGGTCCTGTGTCCCAAGGACCTCTGATGGGGCTGAATCCAAGAGGGATGCAAGGACCTCCGGGTCCCCGAGATAACCAGGGACCTGCTCCACAAGGGATGATGATGGGACACCCACCTCAAGAAATGAGAGGACCTCACCCACCAAGTGGACTACTGGGACATGGTCCTCAGGAGATGAGAGGGCCTCAGGAGATAAGAGGCATGCAGGGACCTCCACCCCAAGGGTCAATGCTGGGGCCTCCCCAGGAAATGCGTGGACCTCCAGGTTCTCAGGGACAGCAGGGGCCACCCCAGGGCTCTATGGGGCCTCCACCTCAGGGAGGCATGCAAGGGCCTCCAGGACCTCAAGGACAGCAGAACCCTTCAAGAGGGCCTCATCCTTCCCAAGGCCCAATACCGTTCCAGCAGCAAAAAACACCTCTTCTAGGTGATGGCCCACGTGCACCCTTTAATCAGGTATTTCTGAGTTATACTTTATATAGACATTTGCATATTAATAATACATACTATTGTATATGTTCATTTGATCATATTATACAGAGTAGGAAGAGTATCTGGGAAATAACCTCTGATTTATAAATGATAAAACTTATTCCTAGAAAAAGACTTGCCCTAGGTCATACATATATTTAGTAAGTGGCAGAGGTAACTGCAATCTCAAGTCCACATAAAGCATAGGAGAACTGAAACTTGTAAGGATTCAAACATTTTGGACCATGATTTAAAAAAGGAACCAAATGATGGATCAATGAACACAATGGAAGTGTACTTTAGAATAATAGCATTGGAGCTGGAAAAGGAATTGGCTCTAAATTAGGTAAAGCCATATTTAGGCATGTTACAATATGATCCTCTAGTAATATGTTTAATCTTTATATAAAATAGAAAGTACTTGAGATAGAATTGTAATAGGTAATAATGACAGAATGAACTATAAAAGATAGCTATCATTTTTTAATTTTAGAGTAAAATG
Organism: Monodelphis domestica; assembly: GCF_027887165.1. Classification (NCBI taxonomy): domain Eukaryota; kingdom Metazoa; phylum Chordata; class Mammalia; order Didelphimorphia; family Didelphidae; genus Monodelphis; species Monodelphis domestica. The sequence goes on from NC_077230.1 coordinate 110,548,803, forward strand.
ATATTACTTGTACCAATGATCCCTGAATGGGAAATAGATTTTTTTTGTCCTTTGTTGTTTGTCTATTTTAAATCTTCTCTTAAACACCACATTATAGTGAGGTATTTAGAGAGAATGCTGATTGGGGGCAGACAGGAAGGAAATTCCCTTAGGTGATGCTATAGATCAGTGATGGTGAACCTTTTAGAGACAGAGTGCCCAAACAGAAATGAGCCCCCTGCCTTACCAGGGGAGGGAGGATGCTCTCCTATTGGGCTGTTGGGCAGAGGAGTGGGTCACATGAGAAATGTCCTTAGGTGTGGTGGAGAGGGGGAAGGATAAAGAAGCTGCCCCCTCTGGCACATGTGCCATAGGTTTGCCAGTAGTCCAAGGTGACTTTTTTTTTTTAATTGAATACTGTAATATTTGAGATATACTATTATTCTTCAGTATTTAATAGTGGATTTCCAAATAAGAAACATAATCAAGCCTATAAAAGGATTGAAAATGAATTGGGTCCTTTGGGTTCAAGGTCTTAGTGCATTCTGAAATGATGGTTCTATGGATTATGATTTCTTAGACCACCCCTGCAAATACCTTGCAGTGGAATTTGGGAGAAGAGAATCTGTTAATAAAAATATACTCTTCATTTTTGAGTTTTCAAAGTAAGAGAAAGGATTAAACTACTTTGTTCTTCTCAGGTAAGTAAAAGACAGTTTTTGTGCATTAAAACATGAGATACTTTGTGTACTAGAGTGATCATTTGAGATTAGTTCAAAGAGTTTGTAATGAAGACTTCTGACAGGCTGGAATGGTTTATGTGATTTAACTATTGTTTGGGCATTTTTCTTGAATTTTTATTTTTCCTATCCAGAGAAAGTAGTCTAGAGATTTTATTTGGTTAATTAATTAATCACAATTAATCACAATTGCTAATGAGTAATTCTTTGGGGGTTGGTATCACCTGTTTGGCTATCCATACAGACAAAGGCTTATAGTAGATTCCTATTTGACCACTGTTCATGAGAGTAAATAGTTCTGTTGGAGGTTGAGCCTATATAATGGGGCCTAAAAATGTAAAAAAAAAATGCTCAGACTATATAAAAACAACATAAGGGGGCACCTGGATAGCTCAGAAGATTGAGAACCAGGACTAAAGATGGGGGGTCATAGGTTTAAATCTGACCTCAGCCACTTCCCAGCTGTGTGACTCTGGGCAAGTCACTTAACCCCCATTGCCCAGCCCTTACCACTCTTCTGCCTTGGAACCAATATGCAGTATGGATTCTAAGATGGAATGTAAGGGTTTAAAAAACAAATGTATGTGGTTTTTATATAATATGTAATTATTATATAATCACTATATGATATAGAAATATATATACTCATTATGCCCATATGATGAGCTTACTAATGTTTTAGGTAAAATGTTGTCAACCTTTGGATATTTTTAGCAAATATTCCCAAGTAGTTTTCACTAGTCCTTTCCATTTTTAATGTTAAATTAATGGAAAATTTGATTACTCTTGATTTTGTTTTCCTATTTTATTAAATTTCCTAACTTTCTTGCCTGATATAATTGAGCTCATGAGTCTAAAGTGCATGTTTCCTGTTATTATTATTTCCCATGATAAATAAATACATCATTAATTTTTAAGCCTTTTAAATGAAAATTTGCCTTAATGCCCTTTGCTAATTATTTCCCAGAGAAGACTTTGGGGCATCCTTATATTACTGTTCCTTTGTTTGATGATGAAATTGTTATTTATAAAACACAAACCTGTGGTTTCACCCCATTTAAAAATAAAATCTTTTCAGGAAGGACAGAATCCAGGTCCCCCACCCTTGATACCAGGACTAGGGCAGCAGGGGTCACAAGGTCGAATTCCTTCACTTAATCCAGGACAAGGACCTGGGCCTAATAAAGGTAAATATCTGGTTGGCTTAATTAAAGAGATCATACTTGACCACTTTGACAAGAAGCAAGATTTTAAAATATTTGGTTCTTTTGGTAAGTAAATGATAGTATTAACATTTAAGTCTTCTAGAAAGAAACAGAGGACAGCATTTGAGGTAATTGCCATATCTAGATTTGTTTTCTTATTAACTTTGGCTTAGTAGCCATACTGAGAAAAAATAATTTGGCTTTTGTCACTAGGAGTTGGGAACTTTCAACCACTCAATAACCATAGTTAGCCAGGTTGCTGTTTGGATTGTTCATGACCTAATTTATTCAAGAGATGCAGCTTGGCATAGCATTTAGAGTTCTGGACTTAGAGTCAGGAATAATTGGATGCAAATCCTGTATTTAATACACAGCTAAGTTGTGTGGCCATAAGCAAGTTACTTGATTTGCCAGAGTCTCAGTTTCCTCATTTGTAAAAATTGGGGTAATTTCTCTTGTTACCTACCTCACAGGGATGTTGTGAGGCTCAAATGAGATAATATATATGAGGCACTTTTCAAACTTTAAAACAGTACATAAATGTTAGTTATGACTCATATATTTTGAAAATTTATGGTGTTTAAAAGAGGTTTCCATTCTAGATGATCATAAATGAGTGCTCTTAATTATAATTAGGGGACCAAAAGGAGCTTTAAAGGTACATTTTTCCATGGAGAGTAAAATCCAGAAATTTCAACTGACTTAATTGTGTCAGTTGTTGGTTCTCAGATTCCTTGATAAGATCATATTGAACTCTATATCATTGAAAATGAAAAAATCAGAAGCAATACTGTTGGCAATATACATTGTATTTATGAAGTTTGAAATTTTATAAGGGGAATTATAGGGAATTGTATTCAGTATTTGAAGTTAGAATACATGGGAATCATAATCATAGATTTGGAAGGGGCTTTAAGAAAGGTTATCTTGGTCAGCCCCTGTCTTCAGGCAATTAAATAAATGTATATGCTAGTATGAGTTCCTTTAAGAGACCTTCTAGGATGGTGACAACATAGCTTTTCTGTGTGACAAAATATGATTTCTTACAGTGACAAAGAAAAGTTAGGCTATGACATAGTGTTTCCCCAGTGTGATACAAAATTTGCAGACATGTTTTTAATTAGAGAAACTAAAAGAGTGTTAAGAATGTTGGGTAGTCTAAATTGAGCGGAGAAATGATCAATGGAATTATTATATTTAAATCTATATTCAATACACTCAAGAGGTAACTAAAATAGATCATTCTGGTGATTACTTTGTAATACATTTACAAAGAATTTCACAATTCTTTTCAACATTTTATATGAACCCTATATCAATTAGGCATGTTACCCCATTCTACTAGATGTAGAAATAAAAGGGTTGTCCCAAGACTTCATTGTCCTCACTAACATTAGGATCTCCAAATCTATTATTGATTTCTAAGGTTTATTTAATTTTAAGGACTTTAAAATTTAGATGTCCATGTAGTTACTTTAGGTGTAAAGGGTTAGAGGATTTATCTTAGTCCCATCAATGTGGGAGGTAATAGTTAAAGTTATAAAGAAGTTGGCCAAGAAGGAAATATGAAAGAAAAGATTCAAAAGCCATGCTTTTAGATCATTGGAACCTTCATAGAGGAAGAGTTTTGCCCAGAGGTGGAGCCATCACCAAACTGAGAGCCCCTCCTCTCTCTTCCTCTCCCTTCCCTCTGTGTCTGTCTCCATCTGTTTCCTTTTCCTTCTCTCTTTCTCTTTTTCTCTCTCTTTCTATCTATGTCTATCTCTTTCTCTCTCCCTCCTCTCTTTCTCCTCCCAGGGACCAAAGGGAGAAGGGAGAGCCGAGAAAGTGGCCCCGCCATCCCCTACTGGATTAATCAACGCCGCCGCCCCCACCACCGGTGGCCACATCCCTTCTAATTTGTAGTGGTGGGTTTGTTTCCTTGGAGGAACAGGGTGTGGGTGAGACTTAATATTTTTTAAACAGATAGGAATGATAGGAGGAATAATACCCATTAGGTAAGTCATAGAGTGTGCCTTGAACCTCTTCAGGTAAAAAGTCTGTTCTGTCAGAGGCCGCACCAAGTTCAAGAACCATAAGGTGAGAGAAGCTGCTTTTTAGCTGCTGCATCTACACTATAAGAGAGGGTGCTGCTACCTGTTGGAAGAATTGAAAGTCAAAATATAGACACAGGATGTTTGAAAATCAGATGAATGATTTATAAGGGCATTGCTTTCTCGGGTATCTTCCTGAGCAAAGATGGCCTAGAGCTGAGCTAGTTAATGTGACTTAAAAAGAAGATGAGATACGGTAATGAAAAGAAAGATGACAAGGGAAGGGGATATTTCTGTAAATGTTGTCTTTGTCCCAAGATTCGTAAGTTTTCATAGATGTTCAACTTTGGGGAGGGAAAGAAAAATGAAGAAAAGAAAGTGATAGAGGGATATTGAAATGATATGAGCTAGATCCAGTCCTGCATGTTATAATCTTAAATTGCATTTTAAAGATTCATTTTGCAGTTAGAGAATCCTTTTACTTTTTCAACAATACTTCAATTGCTATACGTGTTGACACAATTGTATATACATCTTTAATAATGTTATATGTATAGCTGAGGAAATGACATTGAAAAATGAGATTATAATTATGCCATAACAAATGAATCAATCACATTTTATTCAGTACTTTGTATAAGTTTTAAAAATGTATTCAAATATTTTCAGAACCCAAATTGTTCCTGAACTCTGCTTTCTAGAAAAAATTTGTATTTTATTGTACTTTGGAGATAGTGATAGAAGAATAACATCATCCAATAGATAGGGTCAAGAAAATATTTCTATAAATAATAATAACTAAAGTTAACAATACTTAATAGACTCTATTCGAAAATAACCTATTGTGTTTTAGGAAGAAATCCATGTTTTGTAAGATACATACAGAAAGGAATCTGTATGTCTTTTTTTTCCAAACATTAAGTTAAAATAAGCCTACTGAATGAAGAATAAGTTGAATTAAAATAGTAATATTGATTGATAATAGCTTGAACTTGGTCACAAATTGTTGGCGTGCTTTCTTAAGTTATACTGTTAAGTGCACCGTTGAATTCCTAGTCTGTTGCTTTTGGCATGCACTATGAATCCTACCGACTGTCTCTTTATGAGCGTGTCTAGAATATGGAACATCACTGACTGGCCTTAAAAGAAAACACTCTTCAACTGTTACTGAAAAGAATAGGAACAGTGACATATATCTTCTAAGGACTATGACAGAACAAAGAGAAATAATTTGATAAATAAAAGATACTGACTGTACTTTGTAATGTTTTATATACCTGACAATGAGAAACTTCTTGGAAAGTTTTCTAGAAGACATCATAAAAGTTAGATGTGTTCTCCTTTAGGTGATTCTCGTGGCCCTCCAAACCATCACATGGGCCCAATGTCAGAGAGGAGGCACGATCAGAACAGTGGTCCAGATCATGGTCCTGAGAGAGGGCCATTTCGAGCTGGCCAGGACTGTAGGGGCCCCCCTGATAGACGCGGGCCTCACCCAGATTTTTCTGATGACTTCAACCGACCAGATGAGTTTCACCCTGACAAGCGATTTGGCCATAGATTACGTGAATTTGAGGGAAGAGGAGGACCTTTGCCACAGGAGGAGAAATGGAGGCGAGGAGGCCCAGGCCCTCCATATCCTCCAGATCACAGAGAATTCAATGAGGGCGATGGCCGGGGAGCAAATCGTGGCCCCCCGGGTGCTTGGGAAGGACGCAGACCTACAGATGAGAGATTTCCCCGAGACCCAGATGACCCCCGCTTTAGAGGACGACGGGAAGAAAGGTAGGTGGCATACATTTAGGAGGGTCTAAGTTAGATTGACCTTCAAAAGGACTTCAAAGCCTCTCCTCTTAAAACACGAAAAGCAGAAGACCTATAATAGTCATCGACAATGGCAATTTAATTATTTGGAGAATCACCACTGAAGTAATGGAGTTAATTTGCAAAAAAAGGTTCCTTTAAAATAAATCTGTATTTCTCTGAGTTTTTGTTTATTTGAACCCCATTCAAGAGAAAAATGTACTCAAAAGAAAGCTTTTCTCTTTATCTTTCTTTTTCTGTGTATTCATATGTATTCATGCCTTTAAAGTCATAAGGATACTACTTTAGTTGATAAGCATAATTCTTTTTGTTTTGTAGTTTTAGAAGAGGAGGTGCACCCCAACGGCATGAGGGTCGGGGTCCCCCCCGAGGGAGGGAAGGTTTTCCTGGCCCTGAAGACTTTGGGCCAGAGGAAAATTTTGATGCGTCAGATGAAGCTACAAGAGGAAGAGATCTTAGAGGCCGGGGCCGAGGTACTCCTCGAGGTACGAGTTAAAAAGCAGAGGTCTTCGGGAACTGTTAAAAAAGAGGCAGGATAAATAAAGTTATTAAAGTCCTGGAAAATAATTTGTGTGCATAATGTTTTGATAATTTTTTAATTATATAGGAGGACGGAAGGGCTTACTTCCCACACCAGATGAATTTCCTCGATTTGAAGGAGGACGAAAACCAGACTCATGGGATGCAAATAGAGAGCCAGGTAAAGACATGAGAAATTGTGATTGGCTTATGGTGACTATAAGTAGGAAATAATATAAATGTCAATACAAACCTAACTACCCCCACCTCCCCTAAATATAAATAAATGTCATTTGCTTTTTCTCTAGCTTTAATCTGAACCATTTTAATTGTTTAATATATGCATTAGTTTTGTGACTTAGATAACTAGAAATTCTTTGCGATACTACTTTTTTTGTGTTCATTATAAGTTCCATCCACCATTTTTTTTAAACCCTTACCTTCTGTCTTAAGTATCAGTTGTAAGATAGAGGAGCTGAATGGGCTAGACGATTGAGGTTAAGTGACTCACCCAGGATCACATTGCTAGAAGTGTCTGAGAGCAGATTTGAACCCAAATCCTCCTGCCTCTGGGCCTGGAACTATCACTTGTACTGTTTAGTTGCCCTGATCCATCCACTTCTGATTACTGCATTGTCCAAATGATGAAACTACAAGAATGTTCCTATTCACTTGTATGCGTAACAGAATATTTTATTCCATGACCAGGTCATGAGCATTTCCGTGATGGTCCACGTCCTGATCATCCTCCTCATGATGGGCATTCTCCTGCCAGCAGAGAACGTTCTTCCTCTCTCCAAGGCATGGATATGGCTTCTTTACCCCCTCGAAAACGTCCCTGGCACGATGGACCTGGAACATCTGACCACAGAGAAATGGAGGCTCCAGGTGGACCCGCGGAGGATCGAGGCAAAGGTAAAAGCTGCAGTTTCTACCTGTTAGTCTAGTTCATGAAGTGGTGGGAAGTTCTTTCCAGGGGAAACCTATTTCCCTGCCCCCCCCCCCCCCATTTTGCCTTCCTATTCACCAAAATATCTTATCTGACACAGATCCAACAATAAATTTATTTTTTATTAACAAGCATTCATTAAGCACCTACTATGGGTTAAGTGCTTTACAAATATTAATTTCATTTCATTATTTTAAACATAACCGAGTGACTAGTGGGCTTGCTCTACCTCAGGCTTACAAATTATTTTATTTTTTGAAAGCCTTACCTTCTTCCTTAGCATTAATACTAAGTATTTAGTGATTCCAAGGCAAAAAGAATAGTAAGGACTAGAAAATGGGAGTTAAGTGACCAGGGTCACACAGCTAGGAAGTATCCGAGGTCAGATTTGAACCCAGGACCTCCTATCTCTCAATCCACTGACCTCCCATCTCCAGGCCTGGTTCTTAATGTACTGAGCCACTCAGCTGGCCCTAACTTAACTTCTTTATAAGAAGGAGCTCTTTTTTTTTTACGCACTAATTTTGTGTATTGACTATTTATGAGAAAAGAAACTTTGGGATCAAGGTAACTTATAGGTGGGTCATATGCTATGACAGACTGGTCTCTGTGTTTGAAATACTTTCTATTGCCAAACTGGCCCAGTCCTTGCAATTGCACTGCTAGGGATTCATTCCTTTGGATCCTGATGGTTTATTGGTCTTACTCCTTCTTAGCTTCCTTTGCAAGGCTGTCATGCCTGTTAACCCTGGATATATTCTCTTCTCCCTATTTTACTATTTTGTTTGCTTGTCTCATGAGCTCCCGTAGTTCAGTTCATTTTTTTCCCTATTAAATTTTATTTTCAGTTTCATATTTTCTCCTTTCCTCACCCACTCCCCCATCCGCTGAAGTGAGATATACCAAACCCCTTACAAATATGAAGCTATGCAAAATAAATGTATTAGCCATGTTGTCCTCCCTCCCCCCCCCCAAAAAAAAAAATGTGAGTCACTAAGTTCTCTCCCTGGAGGTAGATTCTATTTTTCATCAGGAGTCCTTTGGAACCCTGAAGGGTTACTGAGCCACTCCTCCATCCTACCTCAGTAAATGGGTGGCTCCTTGTTACCTCCAGGGTCAAATATAAAATCCTGTTTGACTTTTACAGCCCAGCCCTTCATAACTTGGCCTCTTGTGCATTTTCATTGGCTGCTCCCTATTCCTAGGACGCTTTCTGTCACCTGACTTCCCACAAATCAGCTCACCTGCCTACTCTTTACTCTCAGGACCTTTCCTTTGAGACAAATCCCAATTTATCCTGTATACATCTTGCTTTTGTACATAGTTGTTGGCGTGCTATTTCTCCCATTAGACTGAGGCTTCTTGAGAGCAGGGATTCTTTCTTTGTATCCCCCAGTGTAGGCATTTAATAAATGCTTGTTGAATGGTCTTTTAAAATTAAACCAGTCTTCAAAAATTTAAGATACTTTGAGAAGAAAACAGCTGTCTAACCCAAGTGCATCTGGGTGAATTATGTATAGTTTTCAAAATTTAGACAGTGCTTTGCACTATACAAAGCACTTTCCTTATAATTGTGCGTAGTTCATGTAAATGTTATCCCCGTTTTATAGACAAGGAAACTGAGCCACAGAGAAATGACTTATCCAAGTTACATAGTTAAGTGGCAGAGCTGGGACTTACACTTGGGCTACCTAGGAAGAAAATCAGACAAGAATAAATGTGCTGTTGTTTCAGGACGAGGTGGCCCAGGACCATCCCAGAGAGTGCCAAAATCTGGACGATCCAGTTCCTTGGATGGAGATCATCATGATGGATATCACAGAGATGAACCTTATGGGGGTCCTCAAAGCAGTGGCACCCCTTCCAGAGGAGGAAGGAGTGGAAGTAACTGGGGGAGAGGAAATAATATGAACTCTGGCCCACCAAGGCGAGGAGCATCAAGAGGTGGTGGAAGGGGCCGGTAGAAGAGGTTTTGGCTGGGAAGCCCCCAGTCTTAACTAGACAGTATTTAAATAATTCTTGTGGACTCACCAAGAGAAACAAAAGGATTCCTGCACCACCACAGCACTGGTTGGACTCTTTACTGGGCTCTTTTTAGACCCAGTAGCTCCCAATAAGGTCTTCTAGATCAATAGACTGCTGCTGGCTACATCGTAGCTGGTTTTCTGTTTTGTCCTGTCCACCTTTTTTTCTCACCCTTGCATTGTTTTGTGAAGATAAAAGCTGGAATCTTTTTTAGTGTTGTGAGACATGGAGCACCTCCACAAATTTGAGTTCATGTCTAATTGGAAACTTGTTTCTATATGTACAGTTTGTCAGAAAAAAAGTTAAGTTGTTTTTGTATGAATACAGAATGTGATTTGCGTAAGAATTAACCGAACAATCATTGTGTCATGATTTTTTTATTTACAACTGCAGTTGTGAAACACATGCCTTAATGAAACTCTAAACTATATTTCAATATCTCCAAACTTTTAAAAGCTGTTGGATTGTTAAAGAAATTCCATCAATGGAAAAGTAAATACTCCAAATTGAAGTTTGGTTGTGATACCAGGTGATGTCGACATGCCACATATATTACCCTTCCATCAACTAAGCTTAATTTCATTTGAAGGGTTTTGTATGATTTCCAAATGGAAATGAATTGATCACCATGTATTAATGGTTTTTCCTGGTGCTAGCCCCAAAACTACTGTCCAAGAAAAGGTGATTACTTTCTGGGTTTCATGACTGAGTCACCTAATTCTTGATCCCTGTGTCCCTGCTACAAGGGAGAGTTCTTTTCCATTCACCTGAGGCAGAAAGAGGTAGGTTAGAAGCTACTTGTGGCACCATTCATCACACTAGAACAACACTAATGGTGCCAATAACACTGAGAGCATTTCTTTGAACTATCATTGTATTTTTACCACTTAAAAGAAATTGTCATTAAAAAAATCTTTTTACCTTCTGTATTTCATAAAAGTTATGGAGCATCTCCTTTTCAGAATGTCTTCTCCACCAATACATATTCTTGTAGATGGTAAATTGTAGTTTCACATAGGTCATTGTAGGAAATTTCCTTTTCCTATCCCTAAATGTTCCATTTCATAACGTAGAAACAGAAAATACCCTGAAGATTATATTGAACATAGCTTGTGTATATATATTATATATACATATATGTATGTATATATATGAAAGGAATTTGTTGTAAATATACTTGTTTATAAATAATGCTACCCTTCTCCTTCCCCACAAATGCATTCATTATACTAACATTTCCTTTAATTATAGGCAGCTAGATGCACAGGTTTTTCTCTCAAGTGGTAGTACCTGGATAACACCAAGGATTGATCGGCGTTTCACCAGTCTATCATTATAACCAAATAGTGAACAAGAGGGCTATGGATAATGTATTTCTAAAGGAGAATCATTATGTTTTTAATGTTTTTACTTCATATAACAGATCTTTGAGGTTAAGCAATTTAAGTACTCTATTTGAGTACAACTGTGTTGTGAGAATAATATTTGGCTTGCAATATAGTGTGACTTTTCTCTGGTAATTAATCCAAAGCATATTGTGTAATCAAAAGCTGTTTAGTAGACAGCAAATAGTTGACAAAAGATTCTAATGGGTGTGTGTTGATAACTGAAGATTATTTCAGAAAGAGAATTGGATCATCAAAATTTGGGTCTTTTACTGTTTGGCTCAAAACGGGTTTTTTTTTTGTTTGTTTTGTTTTGTTTTCTCCCGCACTGGCTGTTTATTGTGAGAGCTAGAAAAGATGCAAGGAAGGCATTAAACTGATTTCCAGTAATTGAACCTACACAACTTGGAGCAGAAAAGTCAATTTAAGACCCTTGTAGAGGATAAAATCAAGAAATCAGTTTAGCTTCATCATTTAAAAGACACAGAACCAGTGAAAATTACTTTTAACTTCCACCATCAGCTGGAAAACTAGCCCTAAATAGTTGGCAGTATTAACTTTTTATGCCTTGAAACAAAGATTCAAGAAACAATTTGTCACTTAAGAGCTGGAAGGTACTTCAGTGATCATCTAGTCTAGGATTCTTAAATTTTTTGGTGTTGAGGACCCTTTGGCAATCTGGTAAAACCTATGGACTTCACAAGTGTTTTTAAATACAAAAAGTATATTAGGTTATAAAGGAAGCTAATTCTATTGAAATAGTTATCAAGCTATTTCAAAAACAAGTTCACGGACTCTTAGATTAAGAATGCTTGACTAGGGGAAGGCCCTCATTTTTACAAGTAGGCTAAGAGACTGAAGGTCACAAGTTAGAATATTATTAAGGGCTTCAGTTTTATTTTCCAAGGGTCTATCTGGAAATGGAGGTAAATAAGAAAAAACAAATCTGATTCTCTCCAAAGCTGAAAACCTAAAATTAATGATATTTTATAGAAACCCAAGAGAAGCCAACAATAAATCATAAAAATTATTATTAGGCTTATATTAGACTGTTCTCCAGATTTGTTTAAGCATTTCTTGTAATTTTAGGTTCTATGCCTTGATCAAAAGCAATCAAAAACTCAGTACAGAATGAACTGCATTGCTGATAAACGATTTTATCCCTGCAGAATAATCCACTTATTTAAATGCATAGAGATAATGTGCATGGAATTCTGAATTGTTAATGGTCATTGTACATATGAAATATTATGATTTTTAATTTGTATAAAAATTAGATCTTTAATGAATATCTGAAGTCTGTTAAATGCTATATATTTAGGACAAGCACTGGTCTTAAACCCTCTTAAAATTTTAAGTCAGAATCAAAATGAAAAGCACTTGCCTTATAAATATTATGTGCTTTGAATATAAAATCTTTTTCAGCCAGTTACACTATGCTCACTCGAAAGAGACTGTTTACTGTAAAATAAGTGATGAAGTAGAGAAGATATACATTCACACAAATGCTCATAAGGAATCTTCACAAGGCAGTGGTACCAACTTTTCTGATTTGAAAGTCAAAATTTATTGTAACCAAACATTAATACAATATTGTGATGTAATTTATATTTGAGAGGTAGGTAGTTATCTCTATTTTACGGATAGGGAAAGTGAGGCAGAAAGTTATCATTTGCTCATGTCTACACAGCATATCTAAAGAATTTCAATGCTAATATAGATACCATGAATGGGACATGAGCTATCCACAACCCGTGCTTATATTCTTGGCAATTAACGATCTCCAATACAAGAGTTGGCAGACAGACATTGAAAGTTACTTGACCCTTCTGAGAAGCATGGAGAATATAAGGGCTCCTATCTCGATACAACTTGACCTGAACCAGCTACACAGGCTCTTTCTAGTGTCACTTGGTGTACTGCTTCCTATTAAGAGTACTGTATGTTATAGTCTAGCCTAAAATAATGGTGAAGCCAATTTTTAAAACTGATAAAATCTTATTCAGGATTTACACATTTTAAATATATAATAGTATAATACATATCTTCTGACCTGTTTTGTTACCTGTGGTAAGTTTTTCTGTTTTAGTTGGTAGACTCACAATCAAATTTAAAGTGCAATTTAAGCTTGTAAATAAACAGTAAATAGTTAAGATCTTGCAAGCCTAGGAACAAGTCAAGAACAAGGAATGTAATCTATTAATGGAAACATCAACAGTACCTTACAATTTTTTGTCAGTTTAAAAAGAAGTCTTTAACAAATCTATAGTACAGCACCAGGTAGCTGTATTCCAGGCTGATATCTTTCAACTAGCCACAGGATGACAGCTCATTTTGAGGCAGGTTCTAGGAACTGCGAGGTACACATCTTCGGATCGCTTGAGCTTCCTGAAGCAGCCCATTTTCCTTTAATCCTACAAGGCACTATAATGGCCAGCTACAATGGCAAAACAGTATAAAGATAAACGAAAAACTGAGATGAGCTACAGAACTATAAATAAAATTAAGTGTTTAATGTTCAACTTGTAATAAAATTGCACTTAGGCCTAAGTTCACTCACACTATAGCCAGGAAGGAGAAAATTTTGTTTAAAAAGTACTAGCGAGAGAAAAAAAGTCTACTTGTGTGGCAATTTTAAATGAAAAGTGGTCCCACCCAAACGAAAATGAAATAAAAACAGGCTAATTGGATAAAAGTCCAAATGGAAGTCTTGTTCTTGTCTACTGAACTTATTTTAATATGATGAAAAGAGAAAACCCCAAAAGTTATTCCGCAGGTAAAGTCAAAATTCACCAGAAAAATCTTCCGTGATTTATAGCAGAAAAGTTCTGAAATTGAGGAACCAAGTTGGCGCTCGCTCCCCTTTCACAGGCATCCCCTGGCCTCCACTCAGCTTGGCCAATTTGGTCCGCAGGCTACCAGGTTCCTTAATACTCGGTGTGGCCGCCTCCTAAGCTAGCGTCACAACCATCGCCGTCTCGCCTTACAGCTTAGATGTCCTTTGGGGACTTCTGCCCGGGGCCTCGGGTATCCTCGTAGCGAGAAGCCGGCACTGTCTCCGAGTCGCCCCGGGGGCTCTCAGTTCACACGGGCAGGGTTCGGGCCAAGCCGCCACACAGACTCCCAAGCGCGTAGCGCAGAGCCGGGCCGCTGCCCCAGGGCAGGAGGCCAAACAGCGCAGCCAGTAGCGCGGCCAGCTGGGCGACGGCTCCGAGCGCTGTGAACGCCGTGCTGCGCAGCCCCAGCGCCGCGTACAGCGTGCCGCCCAGCGCCGCCAGGTAGAACAGCGTGCCTCGGGACGGCCGTTCCTCGCACCGTAGCAGCCGGAGGCAGGCGGGGCCCCCGCGTAGCAGCGCAGCAGCTGCCAGCGCGAACACTGACCCCAGCGACCAGAGTAGGGCGAACTTGCGGGCGCGGAGCAGCAGCAGCGGCGCATAGAGCGCGGCCAGCCCGAAGCAGAGCACCGCTAGCACCAAGCATACCCCGCTCGCCGTCAGGCGCTGCCAGCGCGACAGACTCGGCAGGCACGGAGGCCCGGGGCCGGGCTCCGGCTCCTCTGGCGGCAGCGCCGAACCCCGTGGCCAGGCCCAAGCTAGGCCGCCCCGGCTTGGGAATGGATTCACCCGGCCCAGCCAGACTCCCACCGAGGACGCACCCCCAGCTTCCGCCGCCTCCTTCCCCTCTGTGGGAAGCAGGGGAACTGTATCCGCCGAGGCTGCGCCTTTCGACTGAGCCAAGTATTCCTGCAGCTGCCGGTTGAGGTCGGCCATGTTGTGAGGCGCGGGGAGTAGTCTGGAGTGCTTCCGGTTCAGCCGTACTCACTCACTCGAAGCCACCTAATGAGTTTCGCCAGGGGGCGGCACGTGCCAGGCAGGAGGGCGGAGCCGTGGCTTCCAGCTCCTTCCGCCTTCCGAGCCCGTGATTTTTGGTACCAACGCGCCGTACTCTGACGGGTGCCGGGGGATATTTTGAGATACTCAGTGTTGCACCAAGTTTACACAAAATTGAGACAAGTCTTGGGGATTCGATTGAACTTTGATCTCTTTAAAGTGAACATTAATACAAGATAAGGACTGTAGTTTTAAAGGGCCTCCTTTGGGAAATTCTGCCTTCAAGGAGCCTACTGTTTGATTAGGGATTGAAACATTTACACAATTAAAATGAACATTAATTTAAGATATGAGCTTTGGAAGGTCCTACCCTTGGGAAGTGCCCAAAGAACAGCCGAAAAGATCACATTCAGGAAAGCCAGATGAGATATGAAAGAAACAAACTAAAAAGATTCAAAAGAATAATTTAATGTGCAACAATTTCAAGGAAGTTCACGTGGAAAATTGATTTGCCAGAAATTAAACTTCCATTAGTATTCTCTCAACCATATACTAAGTTACCTCAATATATGTGTTCTGAATATTAAAAGTTTTCAAATCGGCATTCTCTCCCTCTCTCCTTCCATCTCCCCCATTGAGAAAGCCAGAAAAGTGAAAGCCTTGTTATAAAATGGTAAAGTCAAGCAAAACATTTTCTATATTTGCCACAATCTTGAGTCGGCTATCTTTCAGGAGATGGGTAGCATGTTTCTTCTTGAGTCCTCTGAAATTGTGGTGGTTCTTTGAGTTACTATTTTTAAAAAGTAGAAAGCCAAATAAGATACCTTTCACCACTGTAATTGGGAGAATTCTCAACCAAACAAATGATAGATTGTGAGGGAAAATAGATCATTTCACATACAGAAAAAACTTTTGCTGAGTACATTCATCACAACTAGAATGAGAACTCATTAAGAAAAAATTTTATCAAATATCTGACACAGGTTTAATATCCAAAAGATATAGAGAACTAATACCAATATATGCATTATTATTATTATTATTTCTTTAACCCTAAATATAATACTATTAATGATTTGGAGCAATATTTCATATAGTTGTTAATAGTATATAATTCTTATTTTGAGACTATTTGCAATCTTTGATTCTTGCTCCAAATCATTAATAGTGGAAATGTAAATCAAAACTGCTCTGGTTTTACCTCAGACTCAAGAAACTGACAATGATGGCAAAACTGATGTGGATGGTCAATGTTGGAGGAATTGTGGACAGATGTAAAAACTGTGAATTGGTCTAATTAGTCTGTGATTATGCAAAGAAAGTGACTAAAATGTCCAAACCTTTTGACCCAGATATCTTATGATTAAAAAGGTCCCATACACAACAAAATATGGCAGCCTCTCTGCCTCACAGAGTGGGTAGCTCACATCTTGTGTGAGAGTTACAGTTTGGGTACTTTGTCTCTAAAAGGTTCTCTATTACTGCCCTAGATAGGATTAGCAAATATTACCAAGTCTTAAGTACCCTTTTGTCTTCTCAATTTCTCTTATGGAATCAAATTACCAGTATCAAAAATGAAAGGGTGATTTCACCTCCACTGAAGAGGAAATTAAAGCAATCATCAGGAGCCATTTTGACCAATTATATGACAATAAATTGTATAATATAGGTAAATTGGACGAATATTTACAAAAATGGAAATAAAATCCTTAAATAATCTTATCTCAGAAGAAAAATTGAATAAGCTATCAATGAAGTCCCTAGGAAAAATTCCCCAGGGTCAGTTGGATTCACAAGTGAATTCTATCAAACATTTAAAGAACAGTTAATCTCAATTCTATACAAACTATTTGACAAAATAAGCAAAAAAGGAGTCTTGCCAAATTCTTTTTATGACACAAATAGGGTGCTGATGCCTAATCCAGGAAGACCAAAAACAGAGAAAGAAAATTACAGACCAATTTCCTTAATGAACTTTCCTGCAGAAACCTTAAATGCTAAATTTCTCTTAGGGTGTCTAGACTGTTCCTACATCCTTTCCCCCTAGCCTCCAACTAATCCAACCAGTTGACCTTCTTTTGCTATACTTCCTAAATTATATATAAGACCCAAGTTCTTCAGTTAGATGAAAATTCTCATTCATGGTGTATTTTCCTGAAGATATTGTTCCCAGAGTCCCAGAGCTTAGCTCAGGATGATGGTGGTGTGTGCGCATGACTCTGTGGTAGCCATAAGGGCATTGTCTCACTTGTCCTGATTAAAGATATGTTCTTTGTAACTGCTTTAATGGTTCTATATTTTTCCAGGTTAACAACTAAGAAATGATGAATATGAAGAATGAGAAAATATGAACTGATGCAAAGCAAAATAAACAACCAGGAAAACAATGTATGTAATGACTACAATAGCATTAATAGATCAGCAACAAGAGAAGAGAAGATGAATGCTTTGACATTATAACCAAGCTTAGCCTCAAAAAAGAGATATGAGAATGGACATCTTCCCTTCTTTGCAGAGATGGGAAGCTATGGAGGTGAAACACTGAAAAATAATGTACAGCTGGATTGATTTGTTGATTTTTCTTTTCTTTTTTTTACATCCTTACCTTCTCTCTTAGAATCAATAATCTGTGTTGGTTACAAGGCAGGAAAGTGGTAAAAGGCTAAGCAATGAGGGTTAAGTGACTTGTTTAGGATCACACACCTAGGAAGTGTCCGAGGTCAAACTGGGTCTTCCTGACTCCAGGTCTGGTGCTCTATCCATTGTGCCACCCAGTTGCCCCTCAGAGCACCATATTTTAGGAAGGACATTCATAAGCTGGAAAGCATCAGGAGGAGGAGGACCAGCATGAAGAAGTGCCTTGAAAACATGCCAGATGAGAATCAGTGGAAGAAACCAGGGATGTTTATCATGGAGAGAAGAGAGGAGAGGGTGGAGTAGGGGGAGCAAGGGACAATATAACCTTTAAGTATTTAGGTAGGCGTTCTATGGAAAAGGAATTAAACTTGTTCTACTTGGCTATGGAGAGCAGAACTAAGAACAATGGGTGGAAGCTGCTGAGAAACAGATTTGGGTTTGATATAAAGGAAAACTTCCTAACAACCAGAGCTATCCAAAAGAGGAAGGAGCTACCTCCGGAAGGAGTAGGGTCTCTCTTTAAAAAACAAAACTATTTTGATGTTAATAAACACCCCCTAAAATAAGCAAAAAGAAGGCCTGAACATGAAACTGTGAACACGTTGCGCACAGTGGCTTGGATTCCTGCTCACTGAAAGTCTGAGGACTGTGTATACGTGTCCTAAAGCTGAACTAGATAGCCTTTGAGATGGCGCAGAACTCTTGAAGCTTTATCATTCTACCAGCTGGCTGTCACGGGGAGCCGGGGCGGACGGGTCAGTGAGGGCCCAGTCCTTAGAAAGCCGTGGCACACTCATGTGGAGGTTTGGCGAGCCTGCTTCCAAAGACGAGTGAGGAAGGGGCGCTTCCCCTCCCTGTTTTCAAAGCCTGTGCAGGTTCCCAGTTGTCTTGTACGGTGGTAAATACGTTTTAATCGGCTTCTAAGCTGTATCTGAGTATGTATAGAAAGGCTGAAACAAATGAACTCTTTTCCCAAGTCTTGAGCAAGGCCAAAACAACTGTAAACCTTTGAGTGTTTCCCTTTGAACTGATCTTGGGAGAATGTGTAGCAGACGGACAACGCTATGACTGTGTGCTGTGAGAGGGTGAGAGTCACCAGTGGTCCCCTCCACAGCTGGAATTAGTAGCAGCAATAGGTCAGCCCAGTGGATAGATGACCCTAAGAAGGGAGCTGCTTGACTCGGCCCCAAACCGACGCTGTGTCCTCGTGCCCCACCAGCGAAGGAGCCATTTGTCTGTTGGCTATTCCACGCCACGAATGAATCTGGAAGGCTTGGTAGCCACCTACTCGGACTTGGCTCAAGATGGTAGGAGAGTATGCTCCCAGTTTGGGAGGTTCAGCCGTGGCTGTGCCTTCCTAAAAGCTCATTGATGATAATCGCTTCCATTCTTTTGGAGACATATGAACTGCCCAATTGTTTACATAGGGGAACTCATTAGCTGGGGGGTTGTGGGTGATAGATGCCCTTCTTTTCAAATACCTTTTAGAACCATTCTTGCTCTAGATTTTAACCCCTGCCCCATGGTGGAGAGGGGAGGGAAAGCTGGGAGAATCCTGTGGGGACCAACGTGGCTGCTTATATCTACCTGTGTGGAATAGAGAAGATTGGGGGTGGAGTGTGTGTGTGTGTGTATCTATGGCAACATTGTTCTGGGACAGGCAAGGTCAGATAGGAAGTAAAACAGCCTGAGTCAGCCACCGTCATGGTTGTTAGAACAAATTGTTCTCACCTGCCCATTGTGTGTGTGTGTGTGTGTGTGTGTGTGTGTGTGTGTGGGTGTGTGTGTGTATGGGGGGTGTCTTCCAATGCTTGGGGCAGTCATTTCCCCTAACTCACTGATGGGTATGAAGACTGTTGGCTCCTCTCAATCTGGATTAGGCCATCTACAGAGACCATTTTACTGGGGGTTGCCTACTGCATCTATATATAGCCTCTTGGAGCCTCAGGTGAGAGCTGGGTGAAAGGTAGGCCCCAAAGGTGGATGAGCAGCCCTGAAATGGGCTCTAGAAGCCCTCACAGGGAGGTGCTGGTCCTCCCTGAACCCCATCCCACGGGGCAAATACAAAGCAAGCCCTTCCTTTGTGTAAACAAGTGCTACCATCCAGAAAGGGGCATTGCAAAGAGGACAGCAGTGGCTAGTTCTGAGGTGGGAAAGTTGGGCAATTGCCTCCAAACATGTACCCCAGTACAATCTTTGCCTTCCCCTCAGCAGACCCGTTAGTGTTGAAAGGTAGGGATGTTTATCCGTCAGTGCGCTTTCTATTGACCTAGAGGAGTAGCTGGGGCTGAGGATGTAGAGCTGGACGTGGCCGCCAAAAGGTGTAGGGGTGCACTTTGCTTTAGAAGTTTACTAATATGTGACCCTAGGCAGGTCCCTCAGCCTTTCCATGCCTCCGTGTCTTCAAAGGAGGTGGAACTAAATGACGTCTAATCCTAGAATTCAGTGATCTAGTGATTGTCAGGAACTTTCCAACTCAACGTTTCTAGGAACTATATTAAATAATGGTTTGGGACTTGAGCTGTCATTTCACCAGTATAGAGAACCCCGGATGTCCTGCAATTTCTCATCTTAGAAGAGTGTCCGGGGGCGAGACTTTAGGTGATGTGCCCAGGGTCACGCAGTGTGTCTGCTCCTGTACTTGAATCCAGATCTGTCCCAACGCTGAGGCAGCTAGCTCGTTATCCACTAAGCCAGGAAGGGGAAATGACAAGTAATTAATCATGTTCTGAAATAGAATTGATTGCTGCTGTCATTAATTCATTTAACAAAATATCCGCTGAGCACCTACTTAGTCTGGATGGGGGGCAAAAGAGGGAAAAGAAGCCTTTGCCCTTAGGATTCGTCTGAGACTGAGAAGATAAGACCCAGACTGTGTGGAACCATTTAGAAAGCAGCATTCATACAAGACAAGTGAATCAAGCCAACATATGGAGCGCAGACATCAATACTGTTCTTAGTCATAGTGTGATTATTAAGGATTTACTGAAGCTCATTTAAAAATTCCTTCGTATAATCCAACATCTTGAATAATTGGACAGGGCAGCCCATTCTAGTAGCAGCTGTCCATCCCTCGGCCATTCTTCTGCCTGGTCTCCACAGTTTCTTGTGAGCTGAGGAGAATGAATGATGTGTAGCACACACCACTCAGCCAGCCAGGCAGCTCCTCTGGAAGCAGCACCATTTCCCCTGTCACCTACGTCGCAGTTCCCAGAGGAGGCTGTCCAGTTCCTTCCTCCGCTTCCTACATCTCCCTTTGCCTGAAAGGGTGTATCTTGGTTCCGTCATTTTGCCCACTGGACTCAGGCCCCCAATAAACTCCTGAACAGGGAGAGGACTGCCTGGTGAGCCTTGTAAGCCTCAGTAGCTGAGACTGTCCAGCTGCTTCTTAATCCTGATCTTTACCCACCGTGCCAAAGAGCCTGGCCTGAAAGCAGCTGCGATTTCTCTTGCAGGAGTTGCTGGCAGCGCGTGTGGAAGGAAGTAGCAGGCGGAGTCCCTTCACCAAGAGCAGCCTGGATCCAAGCTGCAGGAGAGAAGCAGTGTGGAGTCTGTGTGAGACATTTGGTTCTTTATGCCACCTCTAGGAGGCTTCTTCACTGTCTGACTGTCTTCAGGCCCTCATCTCTCTTTTGCTTTGATATTTCTGCGCTGTCCGCGGAGGGTCTTTGTGTTGGTTTCTGACTTGGGGGAGCTAGAACAGCCATGGGGTGGAACGTTCTCCCAGGTAGACCATATACTGTTAGGAGACATCAGCAAGGACGTTGCGGACCAGGGCACTGAGATCACTTATCCCAAAGGATGGAGCATCTGACTGCAAGACAAGCTGTTTGGACGTAGGTCAGGTTGGTGACTGATTGATTGAACAGAGAGCAGTTGGCTTTTATTTCTTGGATACAAGTTTATATGGGAAGATGAATTGGCCAGAGAATGTAGGAAAGAGTTTGAGAAAATGGTAGCCTTTGGAAGAGTCCTGAATGGAGAGAGGGGGCCTGTTAGCCAGGCTGCTCTCTTTATCAGCTAGGCAATAAATGTTGGCTGAGAATCTTTATTTATAGTCACTGGGTTGCCAAGAAGTTGCATCAAACAAGGGTTTGGAGTGCATCTACAACCAATCAGGGCTTTTTCATGGGAAGGTAGTAACGATAAGAGCTAAAAGCACTCGCTATCTCTGTGTGCCTTCATGCACTTTTGTCAAAATTCCCCTGGCGTTGGGAGGCAGAGAAAAAGTGCAAAGAAGACCTCCATCTCTATTGCACATCTGTAAGATCTGCTCCTGCCTACCGCTGCTGCTGTGGGTGGGGAGAAGACTAGCCTTGCATATGGAGAAGACCCCTCAGGAAACTGTTTAGCCTGAGAGAGGCTTTTTGAAGTGCCCAGATGCCCAATGCTAGTTTCCTACCATCCCCGTAGCCAGGTAGCCAGTTGTCTCGGGAGTGGACCTCTTTGTCCAGATTAGCAAGCAGTCAGAAAGTACACAGAGATTAGCTCCCCAAGCAGAGACCCTGGGACATTAGTAATACCATAAGCCTGCTCTGCCCCAGGGGGAAGAGTTGGAATTCATCAGAGGGGTGTCACCTAGAAGAGGAAGGAAAAGGGAATGCATGCTCTTTGGGGTAGCTTCCTTTTCTAATTAATTATTCTTTCTGACCAGGTGCTAAGCTGATTTTTAAAAATAGTTTTTGAAAGAATGTGTTTGCCAGTGCCCTCTAAATTTTGGTACCCTGGGGCAAACCACTGATCACCTTCCCTTAGTTATTGCTTTGTCTCTACACACGTATCTGAATCCACACATATTCTGGAACAGATAGAGCCATTACACAATATATTCCAGAAATGATTCGGGTTGGACAGTCTGTATGAGAAAAAGAGGAGCATCCCACAGCACAATGCTGCCAACTACAGAGGAGTAGCATAGTGGGAAAAACACTGGGCTTTGGGGTGAGAGGACTGGGGTTCAAATCTCATCTCTGCTACTTATAACAAGTGTGACTTTGGGCAAGTCACTTTATCTCTCTCTACCTGAGTTTGCTCATTATAAACATGAAGGTATTGGATCCCATAAGGCTCCTACCATGTCTAGCTCCTGTGATGCCATGAGTAGCTGATACCATCACTTTAGATCCCACTGGAGGGTGGCTAACTATTGGTCCAGGAGTGAAACCCAGTAGCCTAGCCCTGAGGCAGCATTATATAGTAGTTAGAGCACTGGATTTGTTAGCTTTGTGACCCTGGGCAAGTCATTTACTTCTCTGTGAATTGCTTTCCTCATCTATAAAATGAGGGGAGTGGACACAATGGTTTCTAAGATCGCTTTCAGCCCTAGGTTTGTGATTTTTCTAAGAGAATCGATTCTATTCAGCCCCTGATCACACCTTTTGGAGGGCCAGGTACCCCGAACCAAAGCCTCGCTGTAAGGAAGTCCACTGGACAAAAAGGGAATCATTCTTGGATTCAATTCTCACTACTCCTTTCAAAGGTTCCCTTCTCTTTCCTGGGATGCTAATTCTGCCCATTTTGTGAGCCCCCTTTTCCTGGCTGCAGTCAAAGGAATTTTCTTTGTTGAAGCCTTCTCTCTAGCCTGTCAACTCCAAACCCATTCAGTTATTGCTATTCAGTCGTGTCCAGCACTTTGTGACCCATTTGGGTCTTCTTTGGCAACGATCCTGGAGCAGTCCGCCGTTTCTGTCTCCACTTCATTTTTACAGATGAGGAAACGGAGGCAAACAAAGTTAAGCAACTTGCCCAGGGTCACACAGTAAGTGTCTGAGGCTGGGTTTGAATTCAGGTCTTCCTTAACTGCATTGACAGTACCGACTTAAAAACAATCACTGAGCTTTCTCCATGTCAAAGTAATGCTCAGCCCCCTTCCCTCACCTCCTGGCTCTCCTAGCGGCTCAGGGATGCCCAGGACTCCCTGGAGGAGCTCCAATGGACTGTTTTCTCTGAGGCTGGGAAGCCCTGGAGAAAGGGGCATCGGAGAAGAGGCAAGTCAAGGATGGACGTGCCGGACACCTCGGGCTAAGCAGAAGCGGCTGCAGCCCTGTGCCAGCTTAGTGCTTCCTAGAGAATGAGGGCAGGGCTACAAAGAGGTAGTGGTGCACTCCCTGGTAGCAGCTCTTTGGTTTAAAGGAAGAACTTGTTGATCCTGAAGATTTCGGAAAAGGAAAATAGCTGTGTTAGTAGATAAGAGTTCCTCTTAGCACAGTCTGGATGACCATAATAAATCCATCTGTAAAAGAAAGGTTAAAAAAAGGGGGGGTTAGATTAAATAATAATATAACCGCAAGCATTTATAAAATGCCTACTGTAAGAGAAGAACTGGGATTAATCTGCCAGCAGCACTGAGAGAAGCAGATCTGGCAAGCTGGAGAATTTCTGCAGGAATGGGGGGAAGGGCAAGAAGGAGAGAGAATTCTGGGAAAAGGAGAGGAACTCACTTTACATCCAAGATGAAGTCACATTAAGTCCAGTTCTTCTCTTACACTGCTATGTGCCAAACACTGTACTAAATACTTTACAGAGATAATCTCATTTGCTCCTCACAAAAAAAAAAAAAACTCTGCAAAGTAAGTGCTGTTTTAGTCCCATTTTACAGTTGAGGAAACTGAGCAGAGGCTAAGTGACTTTCCCAGAGTCACACAGCTAGTAAGTCTCTGAGGGTGACTTTGAATTTAGGACTTGAGTCCAGGCCCAGAGCTGTATCCATTTTTACCATTTAATTGCCTCCGTGGTTGTTCAGTCATTTCTGATTCTTCATGACTTCTTTTGGAGTTTTCTTAGCAAAGATACTGGAGTGGTTTGCCATTTCCTTCTCCAGATCATTTTGCAGATAAGAGAACAGAGGCAAACAGGGTGAAATGACTTGTCCAGGGTCACCCAGGCCAGATTTGAACATAGGAAGATGAGTCTTCTTGACTCGGGGGATCTCTAAGGTTTTAACAGCCCTCTGTTTCAGAGGGAATGAATGATTTGGGCAGAAGAAATTGAACCAAATTAGCTGTGAGATTCCTTTAGGGGTATTGTGAAACTCAAATGAGATAATGAATGGAAAGCACCCTGCAAACCTCAAAGAGCTATATAAATGCCAGTTTCATTATTGGTATTAGCTTTCAGGCCTCCATCCTGATGCCTGAGTTTCTCCCTTCATTCCTGCTGCACCCAAGCACCATTTTTAGAGCTGTACAAGGGTGTGCTGTTAAATGTGTAACAGTGGGTTGGGGGGTGTGATGCTTTTTGGGTAGAGAATGTATGTGCATATACATTTTACAGTTTAATTACATTATTAACACTTTCTTAAATCTAGGCAATCAATGCAACAACAAATCAAGCCCTGATTTGTAAAGATTGCTGATTTCTGAGTTCGAAATACTTAACACTGAACATTTCACATCCGGCTCTCCAGCCAGTTAGATTTGGCTTCAGCACACCCCTGAGTCTCTAACAACTCAAAAGATTCCACATTTCAGACACATAAGACTAATGTTAGAGCTCAGAAGGGAACTTAAGGATCAACATCCTCATTTTATTGCTGAGGAAATGGGGCCAGAAATGTGTTATTATTTGCCCACGTCCACTTAGTGTCAAAGATAGAATTCGAGCTGAGCTCTTCTCTCTAAATCTAGGATTCTTTCTCCTGACACAAATACTCTACCTTCTCCTTTCTATTTTAAATAACTTTTTATTTGTATATTTTTTCCTATCACCTACCATTCCCAATCTGTCTCCCTTACTTTCCTGCCCCCAAAACTAAGGAGAATAAAAAAAGAGGAAAAAAAGAGGAAAAAATGAGCCCCAGTTCAGAAAAACTAACTAGCACATCAAAAAAGTCTTACTATTAATTACCTGCAGCATGGCACCCCCTTAGTCCCCCCAGGGTTCTGTGGGGCCCTCCCCCCCTTTCTAAGGAGCTGTTGGGAGCTCTCAGAAAGTAATCTCCAACTGCATTCCACCATATGGTGCATGTTACAGGTCCTGGGACTCCAGCTGTTGTATGGCAGGCTAGCATCAGCTCCATGCTTGTCAGTTTCCTGGATCCCAGACGCTGGTCCAAGCCTCTTTACATTTTGGTTGATCAGAAAAGGATTTCCCTTGGTATGGCTACTCCTGAGTAATTTAGCAAGATCAGATTTAGAGTAGAAAGGGACCTTAGAGGTCATTTAGTTCAACCCTCTTATTTTTCAGCTGAGGAAACCGAGTTAAATGACTTGCCAGAGGTCAGAGAGACAGAATTTGAACCCATATCCCCTGCTCCCAAAATCCAGAACAATCCCCACTGTATTCTCATCCTATCCCTGAATCAGTTTCTCACTTCATGAATCCTATTGGGCAATTTAATCAGCCTAATCTTTCTAGGATCCTGGCTTTCTCACTCTCCTGTTTTAGAAGCTCTAATGCCTTCCTGTCCCCCACCACATCAAACCCAATTTTCCTTGAGCCACTTTCAAAGTCCTCAAAAACCCAGTCCTCCCTTTCCCATTGCTAGCAAACGCCATTCATGGCCATTCATCGCATCTTCGTCTTAATCTCTGCCTCTTCCCCCGCCCAGAGCTGTAATTTCATTGGTATAGGGAACTCCCAATGAGGAAATTACCTCTTAAGAGGAACCTGTGCAGTCGTTTCTACCTTTTAGGCCAGTGACTTGCCTTGGTCACGTAGCTGAGTTTCAGACATGAGGCTTCACCTGGCTGGCTTTCTAGCCTCTAGGACTCCACGCTCACCTCACCTGAGTCCGAAGCGCCGCAAACATCTCGGAAACGTTTTCTTGAACGTTATTGGGTCGAGAGGAAGTCCCTGAGGTGATTAGAGGTGCACAGGTGCTCCTTCTCCTCTGGAATCTTGTGCCCTTCACTTCGAGCCACCAAGGCAGTCATCATTGTCTAAAGGGATGGTGAAGGCGAATTATTCCGTGTGAGACTTGTGAAGCGTGTCGAACTTTTTCCAAGGAAAAGAATTGGGTAAAGAGCCTCCAGGGCAGCTAGGTGTGAAGTGAAGCCAAGGAAACCCGAGTTCCAAAGGGATCTGCAGACGCTAGCTGTGTTACCTTGAGCAAGTCACTTCACGCTGCTTGCTCCTGTCAAATGAGTTGGAGGAGGAAATGGCCAACCACTCCAGTGCCTTGGCCAAGCAAACCCCAAGTGGAGTCCCGAAGCTTTGGACGGGAGGGAACCACAAAGGGGCATCGAAATAAAAATGACAATAGCGACACTTACAAAGATAGACGATACAAATATTTTCTTTTATAGAAAAGGAAAATAACACGCCCCTGGCCACACCACTAGTGTCTGAGGCAGGGTTTGACTTCTGGGTACTTAGTTTGCTTTTTTTTTTAATGAAAATTTATCTTCTCTTTCTTTATCATACAAAGTCGGCCCTTTTTTCTAAGCAGCTACACCTGTGGCAACGAATGCAACTTTCTAGGCGGCGGCGGCTCTAGGGCCGGCTGCACCGAAAGCTGGAGGGAGAAAGAGTAGAAAAAAGGGCCGCACTTTTTCCGGGAGTATCCGAGCCCGGGTGCTGGAAGCCCCCAGGGCAGCTGCCGCGGACCTAGCCGGGAGTTGGAAGGCAGCTGGGTGTGGCTCGGAGCTCCTCCGCCGCACTCGGCATTTACTCCTCTCCCAGAGCGGGGCCCAGGCAAGACTAGGGGCCGGGCTCTCCGATCCCTTAGGACGGCGGCCTCCCGAATTACTTCATTCCCTTTAAAAGGAAAACTATGATCGGAATCCGGGAGGTGGCGAGGGGAGGCCTTGCTTGGGGAGGAGGACGTGACTTAAACACGGTCGCTGACCCATTTTAAGGCATCCCAAGAACCTCGAGTGTGTGCGAGAGGGTGTGTGTGTGTGCGTGTGTGTCCGTCTGTCTGTCAGAAAGAGAGCTAGGGAGGAGGAAGGGATGGTTTCCAGGATGGAACTAAAGTGCGTAAAACAGAGGGAAGAAAAGCCGGAGCTTCGGGAGGGGACCCAGCTCGTGGGGCGGCCTCCGGGGGGAGGAGGGGGAGGCGGGAGGGTCCCTCCGGGTCTGATGCGGGGGGTGGGGGTGGGGGCGAGGTGCGGGGGCGGGCAGGGCCGGGCTTCCCCTCTCGGGCGGAGCTGCTCTTTCCCTTTTTTGGGCGGCTTCTCTCCCTGCAGCTGTCGCGGAGTCCGAGCCCGCCCGGCTCTACTCAGCCCAGCTCAGCTCAGCCCTGCCGGCTCCTGCCCCGGGCAGCAGCTACCATGACGGGAAGGTAACGTCGGCCCCAGGGTGGGGATAAGGGAATATCTGGCACTAGGGGTGGGCGGTGGGTGGGTGCTGGGAGGGATGCTGGAGCGCGTCCACTTCAAAAGGCGGTACCTGGATGAGTAACTGAAGGCTGGGGGTCCACTGTCTTCTCTGATCAGCCCGGGGGAGGGGCTCCTATAGCAGAGTGTGCTCCCCCGCCCCCGGGAACCTCCGGGAGGTGGGCATCGGGAAGGAGGTTAGCCCCTGATGCCCGTCGGGCTATGCCAGCTGCGACTCCGGGCGCTGCCCCAGGACTAGCCCTGGGAGCTGGGTCCTGACCTCGCTGCCCCACCCAGAGGTGTTCAGTGAGTTCCCCCTCCTCCAGACCCCTGGAGCGGCCTCTTCCACGTGGGCGCTCTTGGTTCCCTTGTCATCCACCGGAGCTGAGGCTCCTGAGACCCAGAAAGGGGAATTGGGAACGGTCTCTTGGTCTCGGATCAGGGATCGGGGGTGGGACGCAGCCCCAGACTAGGCAGGAGTCTGAAGACCAGAGTATGAGTACGAGCCTCAATCATTAAGTAGCTGTATAATCCCGGGGAAGCCATCACTTCTCCCAACCTCAGTTTCCTTCTCTGAGGAAGAGCAGATGGTTAAGAGTGCCTGCCTGCGAGAGTCAAATGAGTGAATTTACCGGGAAGTCCCCTGGAAAGTATTACACTAAAAAAATGTAGCTTTTTGTTAACACTGGGTCAGAGAACTAGTCCCATCACTAAATAATTTGGGTGGGGCAGAGCGGTCTTGAGCTTCCCTGCTCTGGGTCTCCTGCCTGGCTCCTACAGAAACCCGCTGGTCATTGCCACCAGAACAGGCAGCAGGCTCAGAGGAAAAGGCAGGGGATAGGAAAGACCTAGAGGTGAATTGTGGCTCTGCAATTTACAACCTGTGTGATCTTGGCCAAGTCTTAAACCTTGACCTCCTTTTCCTCATCTGTAAGATTGGAGAGGGTTAGGTTGAGGGGACATGACAGAGGAGAGAGTCTAAATGAACACTCTAATGCAAATACTATCAACAAAGCAATGGGTTCAAATCAAGAAAACATCTAATGCCCAGTGGATTTACGTAGGCTATGGGGGGTGGGGGGAGGAAAAGAAAATGATCTATGTCTTTAACGAATAATGCTTGGAAATGATCAAATAAAATATATTTTTTAAAAAAAAGATTGGAGAGGGTTAGTGAACTGAATGCTGGAGTCAGAGATATAGGTTCAAATTCCTCCTCTGACACCTAACAGCTGGGTGACCATGAGAGTCACTTAACCATTCAAAGATTCAAATTTCCTCATCTGTGACATTCGGGGACTGAACAAAATGATCTCCAAGTCTAAGGTAGTCCAGTTCTAGACCCAAGATCTTATGAATTTGTTATGGAATGCACAGCTAGAAAGTGCTTGAGCAGTATCTAGAACTCAGATCCTTTGCCTCCTCATTTCTATAATACGGGTAGTTAAATGGGAGGCCAGTGACACTTGTTTTGTTACTTTGGGGAAATGAATAGGATTGCCATTTAATTTGCCATTGGGTTCTAGTGATGGGCTTAGTAATTGCAATGAAGATTTGTCCCAGTCCCAGTTTAATGGGCTTGTAGTCACAGAATTAATTTGCATGGGGCCAGGGCAAAGGTAATGGAGGAGAATCTCTATGACCAGACATAGCCCTAGCAAGGGAGAGGCTGAGAGGCTTCAATTAAGGCAATATGTTTAAGGTTATTCTGCTGAAAAATGTTAAAGGACTGGGGCCATCATTTGCCCTGGAGAGCTGTGCTTCAGGGATTATGTGAGTTCTGTCCTTGTGTTTTATTACATCCCGGAGAACTCTGGGTATAATTATAGCCTTATTATTGAACAAGTTCTGTTCTCTGAATCTAATTTTTACTTCTCTTATCACAAATCTTCCCTTTCATGGCCTTCATTGGGGAACTGCCCTTCATATGAGCTCAACTAACTTTTAGACATGTCCTTGGCCACTCTCTTTCTGCTGAGTTGTGAAATGGTACTGGGGCATCAGGAGGAACAGATGAAGAGAGAGCTCCCTTGAGAACTGGTTATTGTGAGAATGGCAACAGAAGCCATAGGCTGGCAAGATTTGAACCTCTGGACTCCTCATCTTGGAGGCCTGCTCCCTATCCATTAGAGGACACTGCTTTGGATCAGGGACTCCAACAAGATCAGGATGTACCAGTGGATGTATGTAAAGAGCCTTAAATGATAAAGCCTTGAACTTCTGAATGCTTTCCCTCTCCCCTTTTTCAGTCCCCATGCTTCCTTCTTCCTGAAATTTGTGGAGATTTCTAATAAAGAAGGTAGCTGCTTGGTGGCAGTTTGTTCCTTGTAAAATTCAGTCAAATTTACTGTTAGGATACTTCCCCACCCTCTAACTCCTTTGTAACTGGAATCATTTCTGGAAATAAAAATACAAAAAAGGATACAAAATACCAAAAATTGGGGGTCACTGTTTTTGATCAGTTCTAATTGTAAACCCCCGGCCCCCGGCTCAGGAAGGGGAAAAAGGAAACACTTTCCATTCGGTTATATAAAGAAGGCAAGTAGGCAAAAACTGTTATGTGGACATTTTTATCGATCATATTTTCCAGAAGCAGAGTCATCAACATTACTAAATTTTTTTGGGCAATGACTTGTGGTCATATATTGGGCTAGGTCCAGAAAACAACTGGACACCGCCCCTATCCCAATGCTTCTGTCTCTGTGTTTGGTAGATAAATGACTATACAAAATAAGATATACTAAAGAACCTGGGAGTCCTAGGGGACTTAAATGAAGGGACTGATCTTCAAGTTTTGGTGAAGCTTTGTAGAAAAAGTGGGATTTGAACTGAATTAAGCTGGATTGGTTAGAGGGCAAGGAAACAGTTTAGAAGTCATGCAAGTACGGGTTCTGCTAATTCAGTAGGTGGCACTCTCCTCTCTGAAGTCATCACACCCTCCATCAAATTATTTGACATTTTACTACTGGCCACCTTACCCAGTAGTCTGGCAAATGTGTGTGACTAGTTGGTTACAATTATTGGAAGGATGAGTGCTGAATTCATTGTCACCAGTGAGAAAATAGCAGTAAGGGTTATTGCCTCAGTATACACAAAGAGGGAACTATATTGATAATCTTTAAAAGGAGAAAGGAATGTCTTGAAGTACAGATAGTGGGGCCCCACCTTTCTTTCCTAACTGCCATGAATGGGGTAGGAGGCAGCTGTATATCTTCCCAGGAATAGCTGATAAGAGATTCTATTGATGCTTGTATCATACTCCCTAGTAGTCTACAAAGAAGTTGCTTCAAAGTCTGTAGTCAGAGGAACTGGATTCAAATCCTGCTTCTAAGTAACTTAAGCTTCCTGGATCCTTGTTTTTATCTATTAAAGGATCAGTTTGACTTAGATGGATTCTGAGGGTTCACTCTATGATTTAAGGCACAAGACATTACAAATCCACACTCTAGGCACTTTCACTGGCTATGTTCAGAATCTCTCAGAGCTGTTTCTTGGCTTCTGTTAAGTCTCAGTTAAAATCTGGTCTTCTATAAGAAGCTTTCTCCCACCCTCCCATGCTAGTGCCTTCTCTCTAAGATTATTTCCAATTTGCCTGGTATAAATTTTGTTTGTACATACTCATTTGCATGGTCTTCCTCCTTGAGAGCAGAGACTGTCTTTTACCTTTCTTTAAATCCCCAGGGCTTTGCCCAATGACTAGCATTTTGGTTGGTCGTCATTTGTCCTCAAAAAGGATTAAAATAACATTACTGATCTTGTCTTTTGACTTAAACATAAATTGGATTTAAGTGAAGCAGTTGCAAAAAGTGGTCTCTTGCAGTCACTGAAGTCCAATGGCAGGTTTTAGTTATTGTTGTTCAGTTATTTTCAGTTCTGTTCCACTCTTTGTGACCCTATTTGAGATGTTCTTGGCAAAGATAATGGAGTACTTTGCCATTTCCTTCTCCAGCCTATTAAGGCAAACAGAGGTTAAGTGACTTGCTTAGGGTCACATAGCTATTAAGTGTCTGAGGCCAGATTTGATTTCTGGGAGGCCATATCCTTTACTTGTGACCTTGAAATCATCCCCTCTCATCTCTTCCAGGAACCAGCCCCTCAACCATTCCCTCTCTCATCTTCAATTTGATTTCAGTGCCATTTGACACATTAAACAAATATTCACTATGTTTAAGGCACTATGCTAAATGTTTCATTGAAATAAAAAGACAAAAATAAAATAGCACCTGCTCTCAAGGAGTATTTATTTTTTTCTTTATAGTATTACTTCCTTATTCGGTTAGTTTCTCCTTAACCATTGGCTCCTTTCCTAAAGTCAGCAAAACTGCCCAGATCTCCCTCCTCCTTTAAAAAAACCTTCACTTCATTTTTCCATCCCCTCCAGCTACCATCCTTATTTCTCTTCTCTTTAACAACCTAACTTCTAGAAAGTGTTTACATTTCCTGCCTCCGCTTTCCCTCCCACTCATTTCTTGTAGTTTAGATTCTGACTTCACTCAGCTGAAGCTGCTCTCTTCAAGGTTACCAAAAATCTCAACTGTTAAACCCAGTGACTTTTTCTGAGCACCCATTCTTCTTGGCCTTTTAAACTTTTGACAGTTAACCACCCCTCCTTTTCTCCTTCCTTCCTTCCTTCCTTCCTTCCTTCCTTCCTTCCTTCCTTCCTTCCTTCCTTCCTTCCTTCCTTCCTTCCTTCCTTCCTTCCTTCCTTCCT
This sequence comes from Monodelphis domestica, assembly GCF_027887165.1. Classification (NCBI taxonomy): domain Eukaryota; kingdom Metazoa; phylum Chordata; class Mammalia; order Didelphimorphia; family Didelphidae; genus Monodelphis; species Monodelphis domestica. The sequence goes on from NC_077230.1 coordinate 110,580,896, forward strand.
TCCTTCCTTCCTTCCTTCCTTCCTTCCTTCCTTCCTTCCTTCCTCCCTTCCTCCCTTCCTCCCTCCCTCCTTTCCTCCCTTCCTTCCTTCCTTCCTTCCTTCCTTCCTTCCTTCCTTCCTTCCTTCCTTCCTTCCTTCCTTCCTTCCTTCCTTCGTTCCTTCCTCCCTTCCTTCCTCCCTTCCTCCCTTCCTTCCTCCCTTCCTTCCTTCCTTCCTTCCTTCCTTCCTTCCTTCCTTCCTTCCTTCCTTCCTTCCTTCCTTCCTTCCTTCCTTCCTTCCTTCCTTCCTTCCTTCCTTCCTTCCTTCCTTCCTTCCTTCCTCAGTTTGCTCCTTCTTAGGCATTTCCCTGCCTCTTGTCCCCCAGGGGCCTTAAATGGCTTCTGACTGCATATTACAGCTGTGCTGTGGCTCCAAACTCCTACTCAAGCACTTAGCAGTATCAGACTCCTCAGTAGCAGGATAATCATCATTCACTAACATGTAGGCTCCCACTGCTGTCTCTCATGGCTTGTATGTATTTTCTCCTCATTTCTATCCCTTGGAATTCCTAGTTCGCCTCCTTCAAAATTCATCTCAGATACTGTCTCCTATTGGAAGTCGTCCTTGATTGTCCCAGTTAGGAGTGCTCCTTCCTTTCTGAATTTTCTTCTATTTACTTATTTTTCTATATGTTACATTCTTCCTACCCCACCTTCCTAAGAGAATGTAAAGTTCCAGGAAGGCAGGAGCTGGGTCCCCAGCCCTTGGGGTTCGTAGCACTTAGCCCAGTGCCTTGCTCAGAACCAGGGCTTAAATAAGTGTTGACTTTATAATTCTATAAAACCATCACTGCCAAAGCATGGTAGCCCCAAGGTATAGTCCCATAATATTTCTTCCTGCTTTGATGTTGGGTTCTTTAAAATACTACCACCTTTCTGAGGCTTTCAGTAGCTCAGTAAAGCATTTGCTCTGGTCCTTGGGCTTTGCTAATCAATTCCTTTGAGTAATTGAGGGGGGGAATCTTGGTCTTTCCCTGCCCCACTTCCTCCTTCTCTAATTTTAATTGTTTTCTAACCTTTCTCTTGAGATGCAGAGTCCCTTGATTCTGGTGTCCCATAGCTTTCTTGGGTCCCCTGGCACAGAGATCACTTGTTTTCTTTCTTCTTCTGCCATTTTGGTGCTTGTTTCTTACACCCCCGTCCCCTTTCTCTTGGCCTTCCTACTTACTCTGAAACATAAATGTCTATTTTCTAGGGTTGATTCATAAGACAAAGAAAAACACATGGAAATATCAAGTGAAGAGTTGTAGGTAATTGAAAGTATGTATAAGGGAAACTATCTTGCATGCACAAATCTTGCATACAAACTTGGCAAATTGGTGTAACTGGTTTGTCCCAAAAGCTGACGTCCTCTGGACTTAGTTTTATAATGGAAGAAAAAAAAACCACATTTCTACTGTTCTCTACATTTTAGGCACACGTCCGGAAAGGCTAGTCATTTAATCATTATTACTCTAGATCCATTTCTACATCTTAGAGAGAGGTATCTAAAATGGATTAGTCCCCCACCCCATGTCTTCTTATATATCCCAAGGCTATTTGAAGTAACATTGATAGGAAGCTGCAACAGAGGAGAGATTAGAATATGTTGAAAAGAGTTTGGGGTTAGCATTCTGGTACAATAGTCACCCCTCTACTAAAACTACTGGAACTTCTGGATTCCTTCTTTGGCCGTTCCCTTCCCATCCCCTGAATGTAAAGAGAACACTGTCCTTGAGTGTCCTTGGGTCCTATGGTGCCAATCTGGTTGGGGGGAAAGCAGTAATCCTATCTAGACAAGAGTAGAGTTTTCTCCATCCTTTATCCATTTCCCAGGATCTTACCTTTTTGGAAAGGAGTTTTGTTCTAGAACAATATTTCCTTAGGAACATATCTTCTTTTCAGCAGCACATGGTATATATACACACAAAGACTGACCATTTACTAGGGCATAAAAACATCACAAACAAATGCAGAAAAGCAGAAATACAAATGCAACTTTTTCAGATCATAATGTGATAAAAATTAGAATTAGTAGGAGCTTATGGAGAGACAAATTAGAAAAATATTTCTTAATAATTTCAATTGAATTAAAAGGAGGTATTAAATATGCTCCCACATCTGACTGAAGCCCATGCTCTGTTGTATTGTTTCCATCTGTCCCCTAAACGAGAATGATCTCTCATTCTAGGGTATCACAATCTGCCAGAGGCCATCGTACCCCACTGGTTGACAAGGTCACTGGTCGGAGGAAGGAAGGTCAGCAAAGCAGATCCCAGAATGAGGGCCCCCTGGTGATCCCCCTCTGTGACTTCTCTCCCCAAAATTTCCCCACTAATGGACTTGTTATGATTATTATTCTCTCCCCAATACAGGATAAATAATATGAGAGCAAATGCTTATAGGATCAATAAACATATACCCTACTTTAAGCCCCCTAGGTTATCAACGCAAAAGATTGCAGTTACAAAATTAAAGCCCAAAGATTATTGCCCATGACCCCTCCTTTCTCAAGCACAAGACACGCTCCAAGGCCCTACATTAAACACCGGCCAAAAGTTTAAGTACTATAATGAATCTTCTCCTACAGTAACCACACTCCAATGAATTTGTTGGAACAGAAGCCAAGCATCATTGCTAGGCACTGTAAAGTAACACAAGAAAAACAGAACTTGTAAATTGAGGAAAACCCCAAAACTGGTCTGCTTTAAGTCCTCACACCTAGATATGAATATGTTTTCTCTCCCAAGCAATTATGATGGATAGTGAAAGCTGACCAAAAGCACAGTGATCCTCTCAGGTCAAGGGGTACTAACCTACAAATGGCTTTATTCACATTAATCATATCTATCACAGTGTTGTAGAAACCTAGGAAATGATCACAGAATTCCTTGTTGTAGTAACATCATAAGAGTGTTAAGTGATTTGATAATATCCGATCAAATTGTAGAATGTCACATACATAGAGAATTGATTGTGTGTATGTATCTGAAAACCTATATAATAAACAAACCATGATACAATGGCAGAGCACTGTGTGTAATGCCTGCATACATGGGTTGAATGCATAGTGTTTCTCATCTTCGTTACTGGATCATGACACTACACCTGGGCAGAGAGACCCTGGGTCCTCAGAGAGGCCACTGGACAGACCTCTGTAACAATCTTTCATTGAATTGGGATTGGCCCAGTTGGATATTCTGGACCAAATGCATTCATTGGTTTATAGTCCTACCCAAAAGACAGCCTAAAAGATATTATAGTTTCAGGAATCACATAGAAAAAGAACTAATTCAGTCAACACCTAGTTCACATCCAAAAGTTCACTTAAAGCCACATTATACTTCTCATTAACAATAATAATAATAAACATTTATATAGTACTAAATGTTAGGCACTATGCTAAGTACTTTACAATTTTTATCTCATTTGATCCTCACAATAACCCTGGAGGACAGGTTTTGTAATTACCTCCATTTTACAGATGAGGAAACTGAGGCAAACAGCAGTTAAGTGACTTGCCGGGGTTGCAATCAAATTCAGATCTTCTTCCAGGACTCCAGGACACTGCATTACCTAGCTGCTCTGAATTTATCCTTAGAATACTTTTCAAATTGATTCATGCTGTTTTAACATCAGAAATAAACTTCCCTTCATCCCTTACTCAACGATCCTTTCCTTGTAATGAAGTTTAAAATGAAAAGACAAAAAAAGCAGTTCATCAATATCATTTGAGTTAATGATAGTATATGACATTCCACAATCATAGTCCTTCAATTCCACAATGAATAGTGGGAGGTACATTTTCTCACTCTTCTCTAGGTTCAAGCCTTGTCATTATATTTTCGTTTGGGTTTACATTGTAGTGACCATTGTTTATGTTGCTCTCCTGGTTCTTGATTCATTTTATATCATTTAAATCTTCTCATGTTTCCCCATATTCTTTATTGTCATCATTTCTTATGGCACAGTAATATTCTATTACATCCTGTTGGGTTAGCCAGATGATAGTCACCAATTTTGTTTCTTGTTCTTTACTACCAAAAAAAAAAATTCACACCTGAATTCACATCTTGATCACCAGTCTCTAAACCTGTGTTTTGTTATTTAGGCCAAAGATTGTTGAGATGAGTTTATCATTTAATTTCTAGCATGGTATTTTAGAGAGAGATCCATCCTGTTTTGCAAATTCTTTCTCTCATTCTCTCTCTCTCTCTCTCTCTCTCTCTCTCTCTCTCTCTCTCTCTCTCTCTCTCTCTCTCTCTCTCTCTCTCTTTCTTTCTTTCTTTCTTTCTTTCTTTCTTTCTTTCTTTCTTTCTTTCTTTCTTTCTTTCTTTCTTCCTTCCTTCCTTTCTTTCTCTCTTTCTCTCTCTCTTTCTTTCTTCCTTCCTTCCTTTCTTTCTCTCTTTCTCTCTCTCTTTCTTTCTCCTTTTCTCTCTCTCTTTTTTCTCTCTTTCTTTCTTTCCTTCTTTCCTTCTTTCTTTCTTTCCTTCTTTCCTTCTTTCTTCTCTTCATCAATAATTTTATTCCAAATTTTACAAAACCAAATGAAACAAACATTTCCATATAAAATGAAAAGAAGATAGTACACAAATTAAATCACAAGTCCCCTATATGTTTAGCTTATTTTTCTTCATATCTGCATAATAAATCCTGTCCTCAAGTGTCCCAGCCCTCTCCCTTATCACAAAAGATATCATCAGGGTGGCCAACAAGTACATATAAAGTAAGTCTTTCATATTTTACCTTTCTTTTCACTTTCTGGAGGTAACATTCAGTTTATTCTTCCAGCATTAATTCTATGGCTATGTATAATCCTCTCCTGGTTCTACTCTCATAGACTTCATGCTCCAGGAAGTAGGAGGGGATGCCCATTAATTTGGGAATGGCTGAACAAATTGTGATATATGACTGTGATGTAATACTTCTGCACCATGAGAAACAATGAACAGACTGAACATAAAGCTCTCTGAATTCCTAAAGCACTTATAGTTTGTATCACACGACCATCTATCACATACTATCTCACATATCTATCACACTTAATTATTTCCCTTGTTTTGGTTCTGTTTTCCAACCTAGATTTTTAATTTTTTGAAGCCAGGTCCAAAAAGTATGTCTCCTTCTGCATAAGGGGGAAACTTGATAGCATTTCACTTTCCTTATGGATCCCTATTCCTATCACATGATACCTCAGTATTTCATGGGAAATACAGCCTTTAAGCCAATTTGGACTTGTTGTATAAAGGTAGCTACAACAGAAAGAATACTAGATTCATAATCAGAAGACCCGGGTTCAAAACTCAGCTTTGACACTTTCCAGTTATTTGACTGTAAGCAAAACACTTAGCCTGTCTGGGTCTCAGTTTTCTCACTTGTAAAATGAGAGGGTTAGAGTAGATGATCTCTAAGGACCATTCTAAGTTCTGTGTACCAGTTATTATTATTATGATGACGATTCTAATTCTACAATTATATTCCTTTAACTCAAATTATACCAGGAAGTTTCCTTGAAGTAATTCCTCAGGGTTTGAGAGAAGAGTGGTGAACTTCCTACCAGTTATAATTAAGAGCTAGAGGAGTCCTAGGCTGACTAAATTCTAACCTTAACTCTTGGTGTTCAGCTCGATTTGGATAGGCCCTGGGGGCTGATTCTTTGACTGCATTCCTTGGGATATGATGCCTTTTCCTCTGTGCAGACATTCCATACTGCTGGGTCATACTGGGTACTGAAACACTCTGTTGTTGTTTCAGTGGTGTGTGGTCAGTTTCTTTTCTGCTTTAAACTCATCCTCAGCACAATAAAGTCTGGAGGGAACTAATGATTTTGAAATATAAAGTAACAGTGTGAAAGAGGGTAATTTCCAGTAACTTCAATGGCTAAAGAAAAGAAGTTGTGGGCAGGGCCTCGAAGTAGGGGTGGAGAAAGATACAAATGACGGTTGTCTACTAGTATTTTTAAAATTTTTATTTATTTATTTTTTAAATAAATATTTTGTCATGTTTCCATGATTCATTTTCTTCCCCTCCCCTCTTCTCTCCCAGCCAGAGCCCACAAGCAATTCCACTGGGTTGTACAAATGTTATCACTTCATTTTTGCTATAGTGGTATTTTAAATCCCAAACCCCAAACCATATACCCATATGTTCAAGTGATAAATCATATATTTTTCTTTTGAGTTTCTACTCCCATAGTGCTTTCTTTCAATTCTACTAATATTTCATAAGCTTTAGTGTAAATGAACATTTTTTGCTTGGTCCCAGAAGGCAAAACTAGGAGGAATGGGCACAATTTTGTTCAGTTGTTTTTCCATCAAGTCCAATTCTTCACAGCCCCATTTGGGGTTTTCTTGGCAAAGATACTGGAATGGTTTGCCATTTTCTTTCTCTAGCTCATTGTACAGATGAGGAAACTGAGGCAAAGAAAATTAAGTGACTCATCCAGGGTCACCCAAGCTAGTAAGTGCCTGGGGCAGATTTGAACTTGAGAAGAGGAGACTTTCTGACTTCAGGTAGTTGCTCTATCTACTGCACCTCCCAGCTACAAAATGTTTAACAACTGGAGCTATACCAAAGTGGAATTGTCTTTAAGACCAAGCAAGAGATAGAGAGCATTGCAAAATGTAAAATGAATGACTTTGATTATATCAAACTGAGAAGGTTTTGTACAAACAAAATCAGTGCAACCAAAATTAGAAGGAAAACAACAGACTGGGAGAACATTTTTATAACAAAACTCTCTGACAAAGGTTTAATTTCCCAAATATATAAGGAACTAAGTCAGATTTACAAAAAAATCAAGCCATTCCCCAATGGAGAAATGGTCAAGGGACATGAATAGGCAGTTTTCACATGATGTAATCAAAAGTGGAATTGTCACCTAGCTCCATAAGTAGTGAGTTCTTGGTTGTGGAGGTCTGTAAGTAGAGGCTGGTTGTGATTGTGGGGGAGAGGGTTGGGGAAGATGGTGAAGAGAAGGTTCCTATTCACATGGTAGATGGACTAGATGATGACCTCTAAGCTCCCTTGTGACTCTGAGAGTCTAAGATTCAGCTGTATGATCATATCTTGGCCAATATAGAGGAGGCTAGAGAAATTTCTAGCTGGACATCAGGGAACATTTCCTAATCTTCATGCAGGGAAGCTTCAGAGTAATGGAATTTATGCATGATTCTAGTTCATTTTGCATGAGGCTACAAACTATTTGAATTACTGAGTTTTCCTTGAAATGGATACTTTCCTCGTAAATATGATCTGGGTCTAAGTGGGAACAACTTGTGTTGTTCTAGACAGCATGTGTTCTAGAACATTGGTCTCCAAAGTGGTAACAGGGACCCTGGGGTAGGGGATGTGGTGCCCATGGCAGCTTGACTCTCAGGGCTATATGATCAGCCAATCAGAGGATGGGAAGAAGGAGAAATTCACCTTCTGGGATATATAACTTTAATTCTATTTCCAAAAAACCCACACCTACCTTTCACTTATTTCAGCTTCCACTAGCTGTATGAGCTTCCAACTTTTCTCCCTTCTGAGTCAAGTGCCCACCTCTCAGGGCACAGCATGTGGGGGCTACAGTGAAAATTCCTCTTTCATTCCCACCCCAGGATACTGATCAGCAAAAAAAAAAAAATTACCAATTGGCATGTGCCATTAAAACAGCTCAGAGACCAGTGAATTTCTAGATTTTGGAGAATATGGAAACATTCTAAAGTGATTCACTGGAAATGATTGTAACTGACTCATTTAAAAGGAAGAGGGGGTACCTGCACTGCTGCTTCTCTTTATGTCAGAGCAGTTGGAGGAAACCACACCACTGTATTGACTAAAAAGTCATGTCATCCCAACTGGGTCCTCAATGTACCATGGCAAGACTTCCTTGACTGATTTTCTGTCCAACCCCTTCAGCCTGTTCCAACCTCTCCTCAAGCCCCTCCTGGCTTCCCCACTCCCAACCACTGTCAGCAGATGTTGTCACATCTTACGTTATTGAGAAAATAAGGTCATCCATTGTAAATTCACCTCGTTTCCCTATTTTCTACTTCAGAACATCTCTCTTTATCTCATCTCATTTTATTCCTGTCTCTGAAGATGACCCCTTCTTTTCTTTTTTTAGTTCTTACTTTCTGACTTGATGTCAATGCTAAAATAAATGAGCAGCAAAGGCTGAGCATGTGCCTAGGATGTCCTGGTTGGGGTTAGGTTAGCACTTGACTCAGAAGGGAGAAGTCTTCCACCATAGCTGGTGAGAGTAGAGAACTGTTGAGCTGAAATGGGTGAAGGGTAGGTGTGATTCTGTTGGAAACAGAAATAAAGTTATGTCTGATTATCCAAGAGGATAAGTTTCCCCTTCTTCCCATCCTCTGATTGGTTGATCATATAATCCTGAGGGTCAAGCTGTCACTGGTTCTCCATCCACCACTCCAGATCTCTTGTTGCTACTTTGCTATAATCTTTTGAATTTCCTTTTCAGTTTGGTCTATCCTGCTTTTTGTGGCTTCCAGCTGTTTCTCCAATTGGGAGTTCTTGTCCTTTAAACTGTTATTTTCTCTTTGAACTATTTCCCACTTTTCTTGCCAGAAGGCTTCCATCTTTTTGATAAACTCCAATTTAAATTCTTCAAGAGCTTGTGGACAATTTACATTTTTTGGGGGGAAGGTTTTGGCTTTGTTAGAATTTCCTCCTCTATTTCCTCTGTAGCCTGGGTTTTTCCTCCGTAAAAATTTTCCAGAGTCAATGCTTTCTTTTTGTTTTTCTTGGAGGGTGCTTGTAGCTCCTGGGCACAATTTGCCATCACTGTGGAGGTTTTTCCTTCCCTTTTTAGTCAGAGATCTGAATGAGATGAGCAGGCTCTCTGTGTATGGAGTCAAGGAGCAAGGAGTTTGCCTGAGGCAAGCTCGAATCTCCACAGCTTCCGCTGTTTGCTGCCCTTCTCTGTGCCACCTTCCTGAGAATGCTTGTGGTCTGCGCTCCCCAGCCCGACGGGGCTTCAGGGGTAGGTCTTTGGTGGTCTTAGTCAGCTCCCAAGGACCTAGAGGTGCCCCTTGCTCACTCACTGATTCTGGTGCACCCTGGCTGTGACTCTGACTCTGTAGAGGTGGGGGAGGGTAGATCAGCTCACGTTTGGGTGGGAGCTTTTTCACCTGCTTATAGTGTGGATATGCCCAAATCCTATGTCCCTTCAATGCTGCGTTCTACTGTAGAGTCCCTTTGTTCTTATGAATTTGGTTTTTTTGGTCTTTTGAGGTAGTTTATATTGGTGGATGCTGAGGGGAGAAAGAGTCCCGCATCTAGACTGCCGCCATGCTTACCCAGAAGTCCTCTTGTTGCTACTTTGGAAACCAAACATATGGGGTTAAGTCACACACAACTAGGAAGTATCTAACCTAAGATCACATTTGAACCCAGGACTTCCCATCTCCAGACCTGACTCTCTATCTACTGTGCCTGATGGCCCGTTCTTCTGCAAAAGCCTTTGCCTAATTCCCTACACTAGTATCTTCTCCCTGAGATTTATCTTCCATCTACACTGCATGTGGCATATAAATTATTGTTTGCCATCCATCAGAATGTGAGCTCCTTGAGAGCAGAAGTCTTATTTTTGTTTCTCTTGGTACTTAGTCCAAGTGCCTGGCACATAGTAGGTGTTGAGGGATCAAGTACTGGACCTAGAGTCAGGAAGATTTGAGTTCAAATTCAGCCTCAGACACTTACTATTGTTGCTTAACCTCTATTTGCCTGAGTTTCATTCACTGTAGAATGAAGGTATTAATAGAACCTACCTTGAAGCATTGCTGTGAAAATTAAATAAAATAATATTTGTAATGTGCTTGGTGCAGTCCTCGGCACACAGTAGGTGCACAATAAGTGCTTATTCCCTTCCCCTTCCCTCCTCTGCTTATTAAACTAACTGCCTTACCGATGGTCCTGAATCCCATTTCTTCCTTGAGTTTGCCTCATCAAATATCGTTAAAGTTTCCACTTCTCCCCCATGTTTCGTTAGTCTATCCATCAACAGCACTTAGGGCAGTTTTTCACACATAGTAGGTGGTACATAATAAGTGTTTGTTGAACTGAATATTTGCGAGTTGCATCCCTTACTAATAATCATTAAAAAGTGTGACTGTGATGATACATGTTTCATGTCATCCGTCATTCCTTCACTCAGAGCTTGTCCACATTAGAAGCAGGAAACACAGCACAGGGCTATATTCAGCTTCTGTGCTAATCCTTTGGGTATAATCAGAACGCCATCATTTCCGAGAGCTCCATTGTTCTGAGGAGGAAGCTCTGCCTCAGACCATGTGGTCACAGAGGCATCAGACACTCCTGGAAGCCTGATTCTCTTACGTAGGATTTTGGCCTCCTCCTCCCTGTGGACGTGAATTTTTCTGGGTTTGTTATTGTTTTTCTCCCCTAAAACAAATGAACCTTCGAACCAGGCAGCTCCCATGTAGGTGGAGTAAATATTTACTGGTTTGTACGAGGCTTTTGTTCCAGCTTACTGGGATCTAACTGGACATATTTTAGTTCTTTTCTCATTAACCAGGCTCAGTTTTTTTTTTAATATCACTGCAGTGTGATATTTCCTGAATTTAAATGGGGAAAAGAAGGACTGTTAGATATTATGTTTCATGGGGCAGCTAGTTGGCACAGTGGATAGAATGACAGCCCCGGAGTCAGGAAGACTCATCTTCCTGAGTTCAAATCCCTTGGTGACTCTGGGCAAATCACTTAACCTTTTTTTTTTTGCCTCAGATTTCTCATCGGAAAAATGTGCTGGAGAAAAAAATGGTCAAGCATTCTAGTTATCTTTGCCAAGAAAACCCCAAATGGCGTCATGAAGATTTGGACAAGACTAAAAAAAAAGATTCAATTAGATACCATATTATTAGACTGTAAGGCCCATGAGCTCAGGAAAAATCTTCACTTAACCTTTGTATCTCTCTCTCTCTCCAAGCGCCTAGTACAGTGCTCTACATACAGGGGAATTTTAATTGATATCTACTGAAACTCAGCGTTTATTCAGTTGAATATCACTATAAAGCAGGAGATTCAGTTCATAAGTACTTGCATATCTCCTTTAGGTTTCAAGTCACATTTGAGCAGTACTTGGATACGTTGAAGTGGCCTCATAGAGTGGAAAGAGCATTGACTCTGGACACAGAGCTGGGGTTGAATTCCTGCTTTACTGCTTAAGACCTGGGTCCTTGGGCAAGTTACTTCCCAAGAGCTGGTCTAGATTTTTGAGGTCCCTTCAAGTTCAACCCCTACATTGGTATGTCCATATTATGGAAAGAATCAAAGGATTCAGCACTGGAAAAGAGAGACCTTAGAAGTCGTCTTGGATGGTTCCTCCCTTGTGATATTGATTTCCTGACAGAATTGAGGACAAGATGGGGAGGTGACTTACTCAGGGTCACATTGTGAGTTACGAGTAGGTCCAAGCCTGGAATCTAGATCTCTTAGTTCCTAGCTTCACTGTTCTTTTTTTTTCCCTTTTTATTTTCTTTTAAACTCACAATGTTTAAACTCACAAAGCTCCAGTAGAGGTACCTCTTCTACAGACTCAGATCATCATGGTCTCTCTCAAATTCAGACTTAGAAAGGCGCCTGCTCCTTAGTACTGGGAAGAGATGGTATATGACTTGCCCAGAGACCAACAGCCAGGATAAATGTACAGGAAGACTTGAACGTAGTTCCTTCTAACTTTGAGAGGAATTCTCTGTCTACTTTGCCCCAGTTAACTTTCTTTCAGTGCCTTTTCACCACAACAGGTTTGCCTAAGCTATCCATGCTTAAAGGAGGCAGCAGTAAAGACAACTACCAAGATCCTCTCTCTCTCTCTCTCTCTCTCTCTCTCTCTCTCTCTCTCTCTCTCTCTCTCTCTCTCTCTCTCTCTCTCCCCCCCCCTCTCTCTCTCCTCTCTCTTTCTCCTCTCTCTTTCTCTCTCTTTCTTTCTCTCTTCTCTCTCTTCCTCTCTCTCTCTCTTTCTCTCTCTCATCTCTCTCCTCTCTCTTTCTCTCTCTTTCTCTTTCTCTCTCTCTCTCCTCTCTCCCCCCTCTCTCTCCCTGTTTATTCTACTCAAATTCCCTTTATTTTTTAAGTTAAGTATCCAATAAGAAAACAAATTATGTATCTACCAAAAAAAATTCTCCTCTATCCCAAAACATTTTTTCTCCTCTATCCCAAAACATTTCCCCCTTTTTAAGGCAAGTACATCTACTCTCTCTCCCTGGCTAAGAGATGGATTAGTAATCATTTAGCAACAGACTCTCTGTTCAATGCATAACATACTTTTAAGTTTTATCTGTTACGAACATTTTCTCTATCACTTTCTTAAATCTAGACAACCAACACAATAATAAATCAAGCTCACAAGTTGTAACATCTGCCTTCTCAGGTATAAACCTTCACATTGAAAATTTAACAGTCTCAACACAGAAAGGCAAAAGCTAGGCAAACAGGATTAAATGATATCACCCAGCTAGGAAGTGTCTGAGATCAGACTTGAACCCAGGTCCTCTTGACTCTATCCATAAAGCTACCTACCTGCTCCTTGAATTAGCTTCCTAACTGGACTTCTGGCCTTAAATAACTTCTCACTCCAATTCATCCTCCACTCAGTTATCAAAGTGATTTTTTCCTAAAATACAGGTCTGCCTATGTTACCTCACCTCTCCTACTCAGTAAATGCCAGTGGCTTCCCAAGATCAAATACAAATTTCTTCTGTTTGGCGTATAAAACTCTTTATAACCTATCCCCTTCCTACCTTTCCAATCTTCCCTCCCAACCCCCTAAAACCCACGGATTTCTATCTTCACACACAGAGCTCTGTTCTTTTGCACTGGCATTCAGTGCCTGGAATTCCCTCTCTTCTTACTCTGCCTCTTAGCTTCAGGACAGCCCACATCCTATCTTTCCCCAGCTCCAGAGTCTTTCCCTCTTAGATTATTATTATTTAAATTTATTTATTTATTAATTAGATTATAGATGTTATATGTGCATTAATTACATGTTTCTCCTTTTCCTATGTGAACTCCCTGAAGAGCCAGTCTTTGCCTTTTTTCAGTTGTAGCCTTAGTGCCTGGCAGAGAGTAAGGAATTAGTAAGTCCTTTGCTGATCAGCTGGCTTCCATTTTCCCATTGCTGATGGGAATTTCCCATTTGCTTGAGGGATGTATACTCTCATTCCCAGAAGCAGTAGTTGCAAAAGCCCAGGTAAGTCACAAGCAGCCTGTGGTGAGGGAATCCCCATAAAAGTGACCTAGCTGTGAGATGCAAACATTTCTGCTATCAAGATTATGCAGTTGGTGAGAACTATTTTAGCACCCTTCAGCAGGGATCGATGCTCCTGATTCATTTCTCTCAATCGAAAACAAAAGTCTCATTCCTGAAGGGCCCTGGTCTCCATTTGATTTCTGGGAGGAAAAATGGGAGCTGATAAACTGATTAACACAGGTGTGTTAATCATTGATGAGGAGTTACCTTCTGCCTCTCACCCCAGGAATGTTTACATTTTAAAAGAGTAGAACTAGAGTTGCTTATCTTTTTTTTTTTTTTGGAAAATTTTATTTAATTAGTCAATTTAGAACATTTTTCCTTGGTTACAAGAATCATATTCTTTCTCTCCCTCCCCATAACTGACACACAATTCCACTGGGTTTTACATGTGCCCTTGATCAGAACCTATTTCCACATTGTTGATATTTGTACTAGGATGTTCACTTAGAGTCTACATCCCCAATCACATCCCCTCGACACATGTATTGAAGCAGTTGTTTTTCTTCTGCGTTTTTACTCCCACAGTTTTTCCTCTGAATGTGGATAGTGTTCTTTCTCATAGATCTCTCCAGGTTGTTCAGGATCACTGCATTGCCACTAATGGAGAAGTCTGTTACATTCGATTATACCACAGTGTATCAGTCTCTGTGTACAATGTTCTCCTGGTTCTGCTCCTCTCGCTCTGCATCACTTCCTGGAGGTTGTTCCAGTCTCCATGGAACTCCTCCACTTTATTATTCCTTTTAGCACAATAGTATTCCATCACCAACAGATACCACAATGTGTTCAGCCATTCCCCAATTGAAGGGCATCTCCTCATTTTCCAATTTTTGGTGACCACAAAGAGTGCAGCTATGAATATTCTTGTACATGTCTTTTTCCTTATTACCTCTTTGGGGTACAAACCCAGCAGTGCTATGGCTGGATCAAAGGGCAGACAGTCTTTTAGCACCCTTTGGGCATAGTTCCAAATTGCCCTCCAGAATAGTTGGATCAATTCACATAGATTTGAGTATCTTAACACTAAAGGTCTCTGTAATAGCTCTCTAGGGGAAATAGAGTGTTGAGCTTTAGATTTAGATTTCGCTCACCCAGAGTCTTATTTAAGAATTCCCTACGAAGTCCAGAAGAATTCCTCACCTTTGATTGGGTCAATTACCAGAGAAGTCAAGAGGCTTATCAGTGAAAGGCCAACCAGCCTCCCAAGAGCTGCAGATATTTTTGTTTGTGGCCTGGCCTAGGAGAAGAAATTTATGGGTTTGAGTGGTACTAGATGAGGCCCGGTGAACAATTATCACTCTGCCTTTGGTGTTACTACTTTGGGAGTTATGGAGCCTGGGCTCAAGAATGCTATTGGAGTTTCAGCATGGCATGTGCTAAAGCTCTTGGCTTCTAAGCATTCTCAGCAGCAGAAGTTAGAGTAGCTAATGCCAGAGCTTTACTTGAAGACAGTGGCAGGGATAGAAATGAGGGAAAATGTGATGGTAGGTTAATGCCTAACCAAAAAAAAAAAGGCCTGTGGTCTGACTTGTAGAGAAAAAAGAACAGAGATGCGAAGGGGATTCTAGATTGTGCATTTTGCTAAATTTTTGAATTTTTTCTCTCTCTTAATTCTTTATTATTTCTTTCCTTCCTTCCTTCCTTCCTTCCTTCCTTCCTTCCTTCCTTCCTTCCTTCCTTCCTTCCTTCCTTCCTTCCTTCCTTCCTTCCTTCCTTCCTTCCTTCCTTCCTTCCTTCCTTCCTTCCTTCCTTCCTTCCTTCCTTCCTTCCTTCCTTCCTCCCTTCCTTCCTTCCTTCCTTCCTTCCTTCCTTCCTTCCTCCCTTCCTTCCTTCCTCCCTTCCTTCCTTCCTTCCTTCCTTCCTTCCTTCCTTCCTTCCTTCCTTCCTTCCTTCCTTCCTTCCTCCCTTCCTTCCTTCCTTCCTCCCTCCCTCCCTCCCTCCCTCTTTCTCTCTCTCTCTCTCTCTCTCTGTCTCTCTTTCTTTCTTTCTTTCTTTCTTCCTCTCTTTCTCTCTTTCTCTTTCTTTCTTTCTTTCTTTCTTTCTTTCTTTCTTTCTTTCTTTCTTTCTTTCTTTCTTTCTTTCTTTCTTTCTTTCTTTCTTTCTTTCTTTCTTTCTTTCTTTCTTTCTTTCTTTCTTTCTTTCTTTCTTTCTTTCTTTCTTTCTTTCTTTCTTTCTAAAAAGCAAAACTTTACTTTCTATCCTAGAATCAATACAGTGCATTGGTTCCAAGGCAGAAGAGCAGTAAGGGTTAGGCAATGGGGGTTAAGTGACTTGCTCAGGGTCACACAGCTGAAAAGTGTCTGAGGACAGATTTGAACTTCCCATCTCTAGGCCTGACTCTCAATCCACTGAGCTACCCAGCTGCCCTCCTCCCCACTTTTATTTTTCTTGTCATTTTATTTTATTTTATTTTATTTTATTTTCTACAAGATCTGGGAAAGGCCAGATCTTGAATTTCTGAAACATTGACCCATATAGTTAATATTTACCTATGAGGATAGATGTAAAACAAGTCAAAGGGCCTTAAGGTAACAAAGAGAACTGTGACTTGAATTGCTCAATGTGCTAATCATGCTTCTTTGCTGTAGTCGCTGATTGTTTAGTTTTTCATAATGACAAAATTATAGAGAAGAGAAATTCAGTAGTGAAAATATTTTTTAAAAGTCAATATTTTCCCATTGAAGAAGTTACATGGATTTTAAACATTACAATTGAGAGGTTTTTTTTGGTAGTATCTTGTTTTTGTTAAATTTTCTGTTAAAGAGAGTACTAATAATTATTATGCTTTTATTCTTTCCTCTCTGTTTAATCATACACGAGTAATTATAATTCAAGAACAAATAATACATTTGAAATAGAGAAAGCAATATTAGATTTTAAAATTCTGGAACAGACTCAAAATGATTTGAGCAAATAAATGAAATAGTCCTTGCCTTGCTTTCTCTGCCAACACAATGGGCATATTATTCATTCTACCTCTTGTACATCTCATCTTTCCTTTTCTCTCTACTTATACCCACTGCAATCCAGACCCCCTGGATTTCCCCCCCTATTCTATAGCAATATGTTCATTTCTCCTGCATCCAGTGAATCTTTTTTTCCAATCCAACACCTACAGAGAGGCCAAATTAATATTCATTAAGTACCTTCTGTCTTAGAATCAATACTAAGTACTGGTTCCAAGACAGAAGAGTGGTAAGGGCTAGGCAAGGAGGGGTTAAGTGACTTGCCCAGGGTCACACAGCTAGAAAATGCCTGAATCCACATTTGAACCCAGGACTTCCCATCTCCAGGCCTGGTGCTCTATCCATTGAGTCACCAGAGTAGAGATTCTTAATATGGGCTCAAACTATTTAAAAATATTTTGGAATCAATCTTTTAATGTAATTGGGTTCCTTTGTGTACTGTGTATTTTATTTTATGTAACTTAAAACATTTTGAGAAGGGGTCCATAGATTTTACCATTACTCTTAGAGAGACTGATAATATAAAAAAGTAAAAAAAACCCTGGACTGGATGTTCTCTGAGGTCTGTTTTCCAGTTGTAAAATTCCTAATGAATTTCAATTTTCCAATGGATGGGGGTCAACTTGATTTCTAGTTCTTTGCCGCCATGAATTATTTGATGTAGGTAGGACCTTCTTTTTTCCTGTCTTTGACCTCTTTGGAGCATATACATGGCTGTAGGATCTCCTCCACCACTTCCAAGCCCCAAGCTTGCAGGTTTTCTCCACTTCTAGACACCATAAGCTCTTAAAGAAAATGGCTCTTCCTAGTCTTCTCTTCTTTAAAGGAAGGATGGAGAACTAGCAACCTCTGTTTCTAAAGAAAGTTCATAGAAACCCTCTCTTTATCTTCTTCTATCCCAGGCTTCATCTCCGTGAGATACAATAAAGTGAACACTGGCTCAGGAGTTCTTGGGTTCAAATCTTGCCTTTGACCCATATTGCTTGTGTGACTGTTGGCAAGACACTTAACACCTCTCTAGACCTCAGTTTCCTCAATGATAAAGTAAAGGATTTGGACTAATACCCTCTGAGGTCATTCCTTCCTCTAGATATATGAACCTTCGGTCATGTCTGCTTTGGGGTCTCCATGGTTCCAATAGCCCTTCCCAGGGCATCTGAATGGTATTTGAATCGTTAAGCTTTTTTTCCATAATATTATAATAATTATGTTATAATTATATACTATATATAATACTATATATGATAATACTATACTATATATACTATACTATATAATAATACTATAACACAATTACTAGCAACCACTAAGCCTATATACATATATACACACACACACACACATATATATATATATATATGTATATATATATATATATGTATTTTTTTTTACTCTTTCCTTCTGTCTTAGAATCAATACTGTGTACTGGTTCCAAGGCAAAAGAGCCATAATGTAAGCTAAAAACATCTTAAAACAAACAAATGGCTCTGCACTGAGGCTCCTGAGCTCTTCTGCTGTGTCAAGGCTTCCTGATAACATATTTGTCTTCCCAGCTGTAGGCACATGTGCAATCATGTAGTGGCCGTGTCAGGTAAACAAGTGCTAGCCAGGGCTTTGAATCTGACTCTGCCAACTAACCAGGTTTGGGTGGGAAAAGACATTTAACCCCTGGGTATGACTCGTTCCTCATTTATGTAATGGAAATAATAATGATTTCCCTTCTTCTCTCCTAACGTAGCGGAGACATCCATAAGATAGTGTATGTAAAACATCAAAAGTGCCAGGCTAATGAATGGAAAAATGCTGTATCACATTTCATTGCACATAGGCATATACTGTGTGCATGGGTGGCACAGTGGGTAGAATGCTGGATTTAGAGTCTGGAAGACCCGAATTCAAATCCCACCTCAGATCCCTACGGGCATCCCTTCTCCATCACAACTTTCCCCAATGTGGAGTCAGCATAAAAAATTAAATGGGAATTTGGGTGAGATTTTTGTTGATGCCACAGATGACCCAGAAAGAGTTTGGAAATTGTATAGCCTTTGACCAAATACTTAACCTAAATTTTGTAATTTTATGTAGATATTCCAGATTGTGGAGTCGCCATGCCTCTAACACCCAACAATGTGGACGGTCTACTTGTACATAGCTATGTGGCCCTGGGAAAGTTCTTTGATCTTTCTCAGCCTTAATTTCCTCCTTTGTAAAATGAAGAAAAAACTACCTACACCTCAGGGTTATTGTCAGAGTCAAATGAGATAAGATGTGTAAAACACATTGCAAACAATATAGCAATATATAAATGCTAGCCAGTGTTACTGTTATTATTATGTATTTATATGCATGGACAACTGCATAGACTCAGAACTATTAGATTTTATGCCAAGAATCCAAAATCCTTAGGAGTTCAAAGGTATCTGGAGTGACTTGGGGCCCATCTTCAGTATATAAACATGCCTAGACACAATCAGATCTCAATCCATGTAGGAAAGCACATATATGTATGTATGTATGTATGTATGTATACACACATGCATGAGTGTGTTGAATATATGTACACACACAAATACATCCACATATATGAAGAATGTTAAATTATCCCAATCAAATCTATCATTTTGCTGCTTTTGTCTGCTTCCCTGGGGAGAATTCTGAGAGTGTCACTGGCCACAACCACAATACTCTGATGCAAGCTGTACTGTTTTATGCCATTGACAATAAGGGTCACGGAACCATAGAGACCTTCAAAGCTATTCATCTTCCTTTTCCTTCTGTTCTGGACTGGAGGAGAAACTCACTTTCCAATAGCACCATTAAGTGGCCATTCAGCCTTTGACAGAAGACCTCATCCAAGGGGGAGCCCACAGGGCAGCTCACCTCATTTGTGGAAAGTTCTAATTAGGAAGCAAACATTCCTTACTGGGAGTCTAACTCTAAACTTCTATTCATTGTTCTTAATTCAGAACAGTTCTTGGGACAAAGCTCCTGTTATAGTAACAAGCAGAACAAGCCTTAACCTTTATTCTTCATGATGGCCTTTCATATTTTTTTTAACCCTTACCTTCCATCCTAGAATTAATACTGTGCTTTGGTTCCAAGGCAGAAGAGTGGTAAGGGCTAGGCAATGGGGGTTAAGTGACTTTCCCAGGGTCACACAGCTGGGAAGTGTCAGAGGTTATATTTGAACCCAGGACTGCCTGTCTCCAGGCCAGGCTTTCCATCTACTGAGCCATCTATCTGCCTCCTCATCCACATATTTTAAAACATTTATAACAGTTTCCTTGAGTCTGCTCTTATCCAGAATGTACATTACCATTAAAAAAAATTAAAACCTTTACCTTCTGTCCTGGAATCAATACTGTGTATTAGTTCCAAGGCAGAAGAGTGGTAAGAGCTAGGCAATGGGGGTTAAGTGACTTGCCCAGGGTCACACAGCTGGGATCCATTAAAAAAAACAAACCTTACCTTCTCTCTTAGAATCAGTACTGTATATTGGTTCCAAGGCAGAAGAGTGGTAAGGGCTAGGCAATGGGGATTAAGTGACTTGCCTCAGAGTCACACACCTAGAAAGTGTCTGAGGCCAAATTTGAACTCAGGACCTTCCAACTCTAGGCCTGGCTCTCAAACATTCCCATTTTTAAAAACTGATCCTCAATGGCATGTTCACTGGAATTCCATATGCCCCCTCACTCCTCTAGATGTTCTCCAGCTTCTTAATGCCCTTCCTAAAATGTAGTTGCTAGGAGGGTAGATAATTATTGGGATATTGTTTGACTAGGACAAAGTACAGTGAACCAATATTGACCCTTCTTGTTCAGGGCACTATCAGTGTTCTGGGCAATGAAAATCCTAAGAATGAGTCAGCTTTTTTGGCTTTCTTTGGGCTCAGAGCTACCTGGCTCCATAGTCCATGTTACCCTTACAGGAGCTTTGCCCCAGGGAGAGCTCTAAGAATCCTTCTGCAGACAGAAACCATAGAGCTGATCATCTAGCTGGCAAGAAGAATGAGTTAAATGAGTTGACTTTTCACTACCTGATCCTTTCTATCCTCTCCCAAATGCAAACCCCCAACAATCTAGGACTGTGTTGGTGAACCTATGACATATGTGCCGGAGTGTGCCAGAGGGGGCAGCTTCCTTCCCTTTCTCCACCATGCCTGAGGGCATGACCTGCCCCTCTGCCCAGCAGCCCAATGGGAGCACTTCCTCCCTCCCCTGTGTGGGCTAAAGGGGCATCTCACATGGGGTCTGAGGGTTGCATTTGGGGCACTTGGTCTCTAAAAGGTTCAC
Organism: Monodelphis domestica; assembly: GCF_027887165.1. Classification (NCBI taxonomy): domain Eukaryota; kingdom Metazoa; phylum Chordata; class Mammalia; order Didelphimorphia; family Didelphidae; genus Monodelphis; species Monodelphis domestica. The sequence goes on from NC_077230.1 coordinate 110,601,453, forward strand.
CATCACTGGTTTAGGATATACTTGGTGCCACTTGCCTTTGCTAATTTATAGTATTTGCCCCTCAGCTACAATTTTTCCTAGTGATGGTTCTGCCCATCACACCATCAGTTCCTATTAATACTCCTTCTATCTATAGCTATGAGATTTCCCTCTGATCACATAGCTAGTAAGATTTTAAAGCAGAATTTGAAATCTGCCCTACCTGAATCCAAGTCCCAACTCTCTTACCCACTGGCTCTGAGTTAAGCCTATCATTCACTGGGTCCCTTGGTAGCACTGTGAAGGGAAGAAGCAGGCACTGGGAATGGCTCCTTCTCCTTCTTTAGCCCCATTGGAGATGCTGGGAAACCTAGGAGAGGCAGCTAAAGGGCAGGCGGTCAAAGATGCAGCAGAAGGGCCAGGTGGAGAAGGCACAGCCAGAAAAAGGAGGCTAGACCACAGATGGATCTGGACTGTGATGCTCTGAGGCAGAGTAATGTGCCCAACCATTCCCATTCCAGGTTTTTCTATTATTACTTGGGGAGCAGACCTAAATAGGTAGCCCAGAGAATAGAGCACTGTAGAGCGCTGCACTAAGCTGAAGTCAGGAAGATCCAGCCTCAGATACTTACTAGCCCTGTGGCCCTGGGCAAGTCACCTAACCCTATTTGTCAAATGGCAAACCACTCTAGTATCTTTGACCAGAAAACCCCAAGTAGGGTCTCAAAGACAGACACAACTAAAAGGATTCAACAACATATTTCTTCTTCCTCTAGAAGGCTATGTATGCCTTGAAGGCAGGGACACTGTCCTCTGAAAAGGTAGACTCTTCTTCAGCACCTAGAACAGTGTTCTATGCTTAATAAGGGTTTGTGAATTGAATTGAACACTCCTCCTTAGCAGTCAAGGCTTGCTATTTAGGCTACTTTGCATTGTTGCTGGGGACAAGAGGCTGTGCCCTCTGGATGCCTAGTGTTCTCCTGCCTACAGTGTCCTGAGCACTGCAAAGAGCTATTGCAAGAAGAAAATGAGATAAAGGACACGAATGTCCTTCAAAGAAAGCACTACTCAGGGGGCAAATAGCCTTCCGCTTCCCCCCTCTGTGGGCCATTTTTCATTTATCCTGAATGTAGTTGGCCCCTATGTGTGTTGTGTTCCCCAGTAGACTATGAGCTCCTTGAGAGTAGAGACCAGGGACTGGCTTCTGCCTCTCTTTATATTTCCAGTGCATGGCACAGTGTCTGCCATACAATGAGCTGTTATTATTAGTGGTAGCTGTTTATTGATAGTCTGACAGATATTTGTAAAATACTGTGGACCTGAGGAAAGAGTTTGGAGTACAGAATCATAGAATATCAGAGCTTAGAAGGACAGAGATAATTTCATCAAACTCCCTAATTTTACAGATGAGGAAACTGAGGCCAGAGAAATAATTTGTCTGGGGTCAGATAATTTGGATATAAGAAAAAATAGAATCCACTTCACCTCCCTACAAATCTAGTATTCTTTTCATTGAATTAAATTCTACGTTCTAGTCCCAGTTTTGACACAAATTAGTTGTGTGACTTCAGGCAAGTGACCTAACTTTTATGCCTTTGTTTTCTCATCTTTAAAATGGGAATAATAACATTTGCTATGTTTGTTTTGTGTTGAAATCTCTTTTTAAAATTCATTACATAGCAGGATGGCACAGTGAAATCAATGACTGGATTCAGAATCAGAAAGACTTGAATTAAAATCCTACCTTGAACATTTACTTGACTGCATGACCCTGGTCAGGTCACATAACCTTTTTTTTGCCTCAGTTTCCTCAGCTAAAAATGGGGATAATAATAGCACCTACCTCATAGAGTTTTTTTGTGAGAATCAAATAATATAATACAGATAAAAAGGTGCTATATAAATGCTGAACTTGTAAATGTCAACAAATATAAACATTTCCCTATGCAAAGAACAGAAGAGGACTACAAATGAACCTCAACTTGTATATTGCATGTATTTTTAAAGAATATTTAGAATTTAACATGATAATTCCAGTACTTCCCTTCTACTTTGTGTTCCTTTCTGAACTTCCTTCTACCCTTTTCTCTGTGCTTTAAAAATGATTATTTGACACTTTTTTTGTTTTCTTAATGTTTTTTAGTATGCCCATCATTATCATTCTTTGCCATTGCCCCAGCCCACTCCTCATTAGTTACAACTCTCCTTTATAACAAATAGAGTCAAAAGAAACAAATCCACATATTGGCCATGCCTGAAAATGCATGCATGTCCCATTCTGTACTTCTTGCCCATCACCCCTCTGCCAAGATGAGAAGCATACTTCTCATCAGTCTTCTGAAGTCATGATTAGTCATTGCATTGATCCCAGTTCTTAAATCTTTCACACTTACTTTCCTTTTTAATGTTGCTTTCATTATGTAGTTCAGGTATGGTAGAGGTGGGGCACCCAAAGTTTAGTTCTTTCTTTTAGCTGACTCCTTCACTACAACTGGTACTCTTACAGGCAGGTAGGAGGGTATCATAGTGTTCTTAGGGGAAGGGGGCAGTCACAGCTCCCATATCTCACTTTCACAGTCTCATGAGTAAACTATGTTGGGAGAGTAATACACTATTAGTCTTCCTTGATGTAGTTGCTGAGCCCCCACTAGTGTGTTTACCATTTATACACATTGATTACAATAACATCATTGACTTTTTGGGGGTTGGTTTTATGAAAAGGAATTTTACTTGGTAGAACAGAACTTCAACTTAGGGCTCTTTTACAATAATATAAAAATCTATGGAAATAAATACATTAAAATAAAACATGAATATATATGAAAATCAGAAAGAATCCTGTTTAGTGATCCTCTGGGAGCAAGATGCCATTGATTCTTAAACATGAAACATTTACTAAGAAAGCAAAACCAGAAATAATCATAAATAACCATCTACTCAATATAAGGCAAAATCAAGTATGGTAAAACATAACATTCCATCCATAAACCTGGATGATATTTTCTCACCAATGGACACAGTGCCTAATGAGGAAAGAATGAGCAAAGGAAGGCACATGAAAAGCTCTTAGGAGCAAAGCTAATCTTTCTACCCTTTCTCACCTCCCCAGCTCAGTGTGTGGGAACAGGGACAGTGTACACTCTAGGTACTTTTCTTGGTTCTCAGTTAATCTGCTCTTTTTTCCCTTCTGTCTTTGCTCTGCCTGTTTTTTCTTCTGTGCTTCTTTCTCATGCCTGTGGCGACTCTTGTCTTTTCAGTTGACTCCTACCCATTGGCTTCCATTTTCTGTCTTCTAATGCTTCAAATTTAGGTCTCTTCATAAGTAATGACCCATCTCTAACTTATGTTGAGAAACCCCAAATCTACATTTTCATCAGATATGACACAATTAGTTATTATACAATTGTTCTGTAGTCTTCAAACAGATTTTTGATGCAGTTACCCAACAATAAACTCCAAAGTCCTAAAAACAAACTAGCTGTACAGAAACAATGCAATGAAGCCACCTCTAACATCACTCAGAGTCTTTGTCTCTGAGTTACTTCCAAACAGATTCTCTCAGTACTCTTATCTGAGGGGCTATTTTTGTTCAGATCCTCAGAACTATTTGTATTTCTTCAAGCTTCTTTTTTATGTGATTTCTCACAGGAATGTCCTTTTTTGCCATCAAATCAAATATCCACCAAAAAAGAGGAAGTACCTTATAATAATACAAATTGTTCTTCATTCCCTTATAAAGTCCTTTTAGGTTTTTCTGAGTCTGTTCTTATTCATCAAACTATCCTATTTATCTCAGGGGCTACAGAAGATAATTGGGAAAGTCTTTGAAGAACTTAAAACAGTTATTAGTAACCTTATTATCTTTTTTTAAGCCATTATCATTTGCCTTAGAATTGATACTAAGTATCTATAGTAAATATTGATTCTAAGACAAAAGAATGGTAAGAGCTAGGCAAGTGGAGCTAAATGACTTGCTCTGGGTCACACAGCTAGGAAGTGTCTGGGGTCAAATTTGAACCCAGGGCCTCCTGACTCCAGACCTGGTGCTCTATCTATTATACTACCTATCTGCTCCAGTAACCTTTTTTAGTTTGTCTCTACTACTTAGATGGCAATTTAAAGTGCTTGGCATTTTGGCAGATCTTGCATTTGACAACTATAGAACATCAGGAATACCAACCTAAAAATAAAACATATATATCTACCCATATCCTCTTCAAAACCACCAGCTTAAGTCCACTTAAGTTAGAAGCCTCTAATCTGTAGTTTCTGGGAAGATTTTCTATTTGTCTTTATTCTCCTCCTTACCCATCCCCTTGCTTCCTGTATCTTTCAGTTGTATACATCTTGCTTGGCAAAGAGATTTTGGTCAGTTCTGTAAGGATAATACTAGAAAATAAATATTGTTTTATTAGTTTAGGGATAAGAAGTAAAGTGGCTGGTTTGAAAAAAGAACTGGAGTTTGAATCAGAGCTGAGAGCATGTTAATTTCAGATGTGACAGTTACAACCATTTTTCTATGTCAATTATTCTCTCTGGAAGTTGGGAGTTGGGCTCTGGCAGTTGGCAGAGACACACACTCAGAGACTCTCTCTCAGGGATGGAAGAGGTAACATCTTTGCCTCTCTCTCTGTCTGAGGGAAAGACCTGAAGGAGCTCAGTTTTTTCCTTTCCCAACTTGGAAAACACTATTGACTGTCTATTGCAGTTTTTATATATTAACTCTGAGAAGACCAAAGAAAACCTGGTCTTTGGTTTGGACTCTGATTCTATTAAGGCTCAGAGTCCTAACTTGATTCTTGTTGAGACTCAATTAGCTAGCCTTTGCTTTTTTATAATTTGAAGGCTAATTTAAGAATTATAAGGATAATAGTGGTAGTTTTTTATTTAGATAGTATAAATTTGGGTTAGTCAGATCAGGGAGGTTTAGTGTAGTCTCTGAAACACAGGAGAAGTGGTTCCTTGTGGAACTTGGGAGTTTATTTGGGTGGATTTAGAAACTCTTAGAATTAAAAATCCTTTTTTATCCTTATATATTTCAATAAATATTTTGTTTTTATAATAAGAGTCTCTTTAGCATCCTTGCACCTGGCCCTGAAGGGAAATTCACATTTGAGCTTCACTTCATCACTGAAGATACTTTTGATTACATCTATCTAAAGTATCTGAACAGTTTTGAACTGGTATTGGCAAGTTTTCACATCTACCTATTTTTATAACTCGCCATTTATATATCATTTTTACATTTCTAAGGAGTAAGTAAAAAGTCTCAGAGAAGAGGAAAAATAAGAAAATTAAGAAATACCGTAGTCAGAGGAATCATCCAAAGATTTGCTGGGACTAGTTTACCCAGTTTGTGTGGGTTTGCATTTACTGTGATAAGCACTGGAGATACACAGAAAGCACTTGGAGTGTGTGCTCACATTCCGGGATTGGATCGTAAACCCATTTGCAGGCTTCTTTTCATGTATCAAGATTTGGAAGGGTCCAGCAAAATCTTAGTGAGGATGACTGACAAAGTATTTGCTAGATCACTCCTCTTCCTAAAGAAACCAAAGGGATCATCTTCTTCTTAGCCATTGAGTCTGAAATCTGGAATGTGCTGTTGCTGTCTCTGTTAGGTAAGGAAAAAGTCTTTTATTTGCAGATCTGTCTAGTGATTCTTCCTGTTTAAATTACGGGGGAAAAATACACTGCTGTCCATTAAAAGTATTTCAAATAGCTAATGCCTCCCAGGTGCCTTATTTTCAAACCAGGGAGGGAGATATCACTGTGGCATTTTGACAACACTGTGCAATAATTGGAAGGAAATTGAATCACTGTTAAGGATTTTCATGAGCAGTCTGGCATCCTACTGTATTAGTAATTACTTTTGGTGTTCCAGCTGCCAATGGGAATTGTTCAATCACTACGTTTTTGCCAGAATCACAAGCGACCCCACTAATCTCTTCCAATTAAAAAATGCATTTAAATGAGCCTTCCTGGTATTCTCCCACACACTCTTGCTCCTTCCTCCCCTCTTGGACAGGTTCAGGAATATTACCTTTCATGCAAATGTTTTGAGACTTAGGTGCATTTTGCATTGCCTCTCCCAGGGGGTTAGTTGCCTAGGCACAGGGGAGACTAGCCAGCTTTCTACTTTTACTTAGGGGGAGGTAAAGTGGTCCCTTGGTCTCTTGGCCTCATCCTTTGCCGTCCCACTTCTTTGGTCATGTCTCTGGATCTGGACCTAGCAGCCTGTCAGCCTCTCTGTCCTAATTCCTTTTCTTCCTGGGGTCTTTTGGTTCTACTCCTGCTGGCTGCTGGCTGCTGCCTGGACAGACTGCGGAGCTCTGCTTGACTGGGGCCTGGCATCTTCCTACGTCCATCCAGATGAACTTTCAAGTCTTGTGACTGTGTGGCTGCACCACCAAAGGCCTCTCTTGGTATCTTTGGGAATTCTTTGTTAAATGACCCATTCCTAGATTAAACCAAACCCTGAAACAGACTTGTTTTTCATTCTCCCACTCCAGATTGAATAACATCCTGACTAGGGAGTTCCACCAGTCTTCCCCTCCCCACTTCTTTCCTCTTTGAAACCAACTTTGCCTTCCTTCCCAGATTGGTGCCACTGCCCTTTGGAGACCCTTTGTGTAATGTGAGCCTCAGTCAGAGAGAGGAGGAGGGGTGGGGAAGAGGTGGTGGAAAGGGTGGGTTGCTGGTTCAAACCCCTGTTCAGTGTGCTGCAGGCTGGAATGTGAAGCATGTGCCTCTTCTGGAGTTCCCGATTCCAACCCTAGCCGGTGCAGATTGGGAGGCAGAAGTCTCCAAGCCCGCCTCTTTTTGGTTTGGTGAGGGTTGTGCTGGACACAAATGGTTTGGGGAGCCTGGTTTCTCCCACGAAGGAATGTGAAGATACTGTCCAATGCAGCAGTCAGCAGGAGAAGAGCCTCAAGCCGATGGAGCTCTGGAGTTTTCTTTTGGGGGGTAGGGTTCATTCATCCTAATGCATTTTGGATTTTGATGCTCTGGACCAGTTTGACTTCAGGGCATACCAGATTGAATTACCACCCCTCAGTGCTAGAAGGTTCAGATGAAATCCAGTTAATTGAAGATGGACCTTTTGCAGATTGATCCTTGAAATGTATTGATCCAGACGGAATGACTCTCTTTGGATGGATGCTCATGGAAATTGTTTTGACGGTCAGTAGGAGAGGCTGACCTTTATTCCAGAGGAAGTTCCTTGCTTTTAGAAGAGTAGAGCAGGACTACACAGCTTTGGGGGAGTCTTCTGTCTTGTCTGTCAGAACATTGCAAAAAAAAGGCAGTCTCACCTCCTAACCGGAAAAGTGAGTCACTTGGGCTTTGGCCTCTTAGAGCCAATTTCCAATCGGCCTTCCCTATTCCACTTGCACGGTGGTGTGGGGGCACCATGGCTGGCATGAGACTCCGGGATCTGGCATCCTCCGAGCTGTACCGACGCCGGCAGGATCGGCAGAGCAGCACTGGCTTGTCCCTGAATGGTGGGGCAGAAACATCCGGGATACTTGGGTAGGTCTCTTGAGATGAAGGGGCTGGTATTATTGGAATGTTTCCTAAGGCATACTTGCCTTCTTTTGTCTGTAGACAGTCTGACTAGGCTCAAGGTGATATATTCCTTTCTGGCAAGTGTGTAAGAGAGCCTGGGATGGAGGCTCCTAGTTTGTCACAATAACAGGAAAACCAAAGCAAGGAAGCTTTTCCTCTTTGAATCATCTTCCCAAATCCTTCAGATTCAGGGTCCTCTTCTCTCTGTCAAAGGCAGAAACAGGACACCCTGTTTCAAGAGGAGAATAACTTCTAAGGATTAAGAGCAGATGCAGTTCTTTTATTAAAATAAGATTTTTCATGGATTTGAACCTTGCGATTCCCTAGGGTCAACATTCCCAATTAGGGCTTGTTGGCGAGTTGATCATTCTAGATAAGTCATTTGCTTTGGTTTTCTTCACCCTTGAATAGCTTTGACCAGTGAAGGAAAATATTCCACTGAACTTGAGTTACTGAACTTGAGATGCACCCCAAAAAGGAAAGAGAGAAATCTAAAGAAAATAATCAAAACGTTGTCTTAGATTTGACTTGCCTCTTGTTGAATGGTTTGGTTTTTGTCTTAAAAGTGCCTTATACTTAAAAAAAAAAAAGATATCAACGTTGATTCCCATTGACTCCCCCAGCCCTCTCATAGAAACTTCCCTGGTAACAAAGACTTACAGTTAAGCAAAATAAATCGATCCATCATCCACGCCTGAAAATTTATGGCTCCTCTGTGCTTCTGACCTTCCCCTTCTATGCCTAGGGCCAGGAGGAATGCTTTACTCTGGGTCCTTTGCAGTTATACCTGCTCATTGCATTGCTGAGAGTTCTGAAGTTTTTTCAGTGGGGTTTCCCTTTCCAACATTGCGGTCATTCTGTAAATTGTCTCCTGGTTCTGCTTACTTTGCATGTGTCACATCTTACAAGTCTTCCCAAGTTTTTCTAAATTCTTTCGCCATCATTTCTTAAACGGCATTACTATTCCATAATGTTCCCATTCCTCGGTTTATTCTGTGCCATTCACTGGAATCAGATCATACTATATCAAATAAGCATGTTCGTAATCAGCCTGCCCAGTGCCCTTAAGTCACCACCATTCATTTCCTGATAGAAAACAAGTCTTAACCCTTTGGAGGCAAGAGAGTCTAAAGTTCTTGGTCCTATGAGCACAGCATTTTCTAAGAGGAAGTCCCACTTGCAGGATATTATTGCTATGTATGAGCTGGCAGGAAACCTGCACTTTGACTTTTTAGACCCAAGGTTAAATGTGTATTGTTGGCCACGAGAAAAAAAAAATTGCTCTGTGATTGGTCAATGAACAAATATTTTATGGAGGATCTCCTGTGGTCAAGACACTCTGCTGAGTAATTTAGAAGCTAAAGGAAGCTGAAAGATATGGTCCCTGTTCTCACAATCAGGTTAGGGAGATAAGACGGACATCAAAATCACTAAAAATAGATTCAAAGTGTGGTAAAACTGAAAAGAAACTTAGAATTTATCAAATCCAATCTCATTTTACTAATGAGGAAACTGAGACCCAGACAGGGGAAATAGCCCACCGTCTTATAGTTCCTGGCAGACTCTCAAGTAAAACCCGAGTTTCTGGATTTTATCTCACAAAAGACTATAGTTGCTTCAAAACAGCAAAAATTCCAGGGAGGAAATGATCCCTGGGGGCTTTGTTGGCTTCACAGAGGAGCTGGGGCTTGATCTCGGCTTTGGAGGAAGAGCATGACTTAGATAAGAGAGAAAAAGGAGCTTTGGCTGGTGAAGGGCCTTCCAGACCAAGAGGATGGGGGAAGCCAAGCCAGTGCATTTTGTACATTTGGGGTTAGCGAGTTGACCATGGGTCTTTGGAAATGGGACTGGAGACACCTGGCTAGAGAGAGTGTTTGCATATAGGGGATAATCAGGGTTAGAAAGATGGGATTATTCAATTCAGTTCCTTTTGATTCTGCCCAGAGAGTGTTTATGAAGTGCCCAAGATATTCAAAACTCTACATAGGTGTTGGATGAAAAATAGCTTCTCCTTCCCCACTATACCCACCTTGCATTCTACAGGAGGTATTCACTTGTTTTTGTTTTTAAGTTGTGTTCCATACTTCCTGACCCCATTTGGGGATTTCTTTCTTTCTTTTTTTTTTTAACCCTTACCTTCCATCTTGGAGTCAATACTGTGTATTGGCTCCAAGGCAGAAGAGTGGTAAGGGCTAGGCAATGGGGGTCAAGTGACTTGCCCAGGGTCACACAGCTGGGAAGTGTCTGAGGCCGGATTTGAACCTAAGACTTCCCGTCTCTAGGCCTGGCTCTCAATCCACTGAGCCACCCAGCTCCCCCCTCATTTGGGGATTTCTTGGCAAAGATACTGGAGTGGTTTGCCATTTCCATCTCTAGCTCATTTTACAGATGAGGAAACTGAGGCAAACAGGGTGCAGTGATTTGCCCAGGGTCACCCAACTAGTAAGTATCTGAGGCTAGATTTGAACTTAAGAAGATGAGTCTTTCTGACTCCAGGTCTGGGGCTCTATCTGTTGTGCCACGTAGGTACATGGATAAGTAAACACAAGATAATTTAAGGAGACAGCACTGATTACAAGAAGGGGTCCCGAGAGGAAGGAGGGGGAGAGATAAGAAAAGGCTTCTCCCAGAACAAGGTGCAAATGCCAACGTTTCTAAGAGTGGGAGGCAGAGACAGTGCATTCTAGGTGTCAGGGTGGGAGATGTCAGGACAATCTTGGGGATTACAATTGAGTGGAAGGTAGAAAATGTGAAAGGGAGTCATGTGAACTAAATGTGGACTAGAACCAGCCTGGGAAAGGCTTTAAACACCAAGCGGAGATTACGAAAAAAAATCATTTTCTTATTCCAGGGGCAACAAAGTCACTGAAGACGCTTCTTTAGCAAGGAAACCTCAGGGTTCATTTGGGTTAGACAGAATCCAGAGCTAGAAGGAACTTTAGGATTCCTCCAGCCACTAGAATAGGGGATCCTGAGCTAGAATTGATTGTTATGAAGACTGGAGTTGTGTGAGAGCAGGACTAAAACCCAATACATTACGTACTGAGTGCCCATTATGTACCAGGCAGGGTTCTAAGCACTATGAATGCAAAAAGAGGCAAAAGACAGTTCCTACTATCAAGAGACAATTTAGTGACTCAGTGAATAAAGCACCAGACTTGGAGCCAGGAAGATCTGAGTCCATATAGCTGGGTGTCTCTGGGCAAGCCACTTAACCCCTATTTGCCTCAGTTTCTCATCTGTAAAAAATAAGGATACACTAGAGAAGGAAATGGCAGACCATTCCAGTATCTTTGCCAAGGGGAAAAAACACATGGGGCCATGTAGAATTGGGTACAATTGAACAACAAACCAACAGCCCTACAGGAGTTTACAGTCTAACACAGGAGATAATATGCAATGCAAGATAACTATGGCACAACTAGGAAATAATTAACAATGGGAAGGCACTAGAATTAAGAGGGTTTGGGGAAGGCTTCCTGGAAAAGATAGCAGGTCTCCTGACTTCCCAACTAGTGCTCTTTCAGCTTGGATTGGAAGTTTGACCTCTGAGGCTATGGCCAAAGTTTATACAGAGGACCTGACCCTTTGGAGTCCCAGTCTAGAATACCATGAGCTCTGAAGGGGAAGGCGAACCTCTGATCTTTCCTGTGAGTAAGTTAGTTCTAAGTTCTCCAGCCTCTGAGAGCCTGTGCCCATTCTTCCTTGGCTGTCTAGAGAATCCCACAGAGGGAGCCAGAACTGGGGCCCAAGCTAAGTTACTCCCCAGCTGGGAGGGAGCCTGTGCCTCCTTTTTTTCTTACCATCTGGTCAACCTGCTTGCTGCTTGTACTCTGTGTCCTCTAGAGGAATCCCTCTTACCTCTAGGACAAAGCCCTGGCTGCCTTACTCCAGTTTCAGCTCTGATCCAGCTTCTACTTCAGAACCTTTTTTCTACCAACACGGATGATGACTCCTCAGTTTTGAGAGTTGCTGTGGCTAAAATGTTTCCACTGGAAAATAATGGGAAGTAAACATGAAAAGCTACCTTTAAAAATGTTCTGTTCTTATCTTTTGCCCATTTACCAATTGCATGAATCTTAAATGCAAATATGAATTTAGTATCTTCCCCCAACTCTCCATTACCCAGCTCTCTCCTCTTTCTAACTCCCCTGTTACTGTTGAGGTATTATCCTCAACTCCTCCCTCTCATAGGCAATCTGTTGTCAAGCTTTCTAGATTCTACTTTAGTAACATTTCTCCTATACCACCCGTTTCCCTTTTGCCAACAATATGGTGCAGGCTCTCTGCTTTTGGTTGTCTCCCCATCTCAAGTCTCTATCCTTTCTTCCTTTCTTCCATTCTTCCAACTATTAAATTGAAAAGTTAAAGACAGACCAGATCAACACCTCTCCCACTTCAATAAACTATAGTGACTCCCCAGTACTTCCAAAATCAAACATTATGTCTTCGGTCTGGCCTTTCCTAATCTGGTCCCCGCCTACCTTCCAAGCTTTTTAAACCTTACTCCCTGCCCCGCTCTCTCTTTGGAGCCAGTGACAACAGCTTCCTCAACACTCCATCTCCAGACCAATCATTTTCTCTGGTTGTCCCCCAAGCCTGAAGCGCTCTTCCTCCTCATCCTTTGACTTCCCTGGCTTCCTTTAGGTCAAAGCTAAAATCGCACCTTCTAAAAGAAGCCTTCCTGATCCCCACCCCCTTTAAAAAAAACAAACAAAAACCTCTTACTTTTATGTCTTAGTATCAATTCCAAGACATAAAGGTAAGAGCTACACAAACAGGGTTAAGTGACTTGCCCAGAGTCACACAGCTAGGAAGTGTCTGAAGTCATATTTGAACTCAGGTCCTCTAGACTCCAGGCCTGACTTTCTAACTGCTGTGCTACCTTGACACCCCTTAATGCTAGTGCTTTCCCTCTCCAATTTTTCCTTTATATAGTTTATTTCAAAGTAGTAGTTTGTGTATTGTTTTCTGATCAGACTGTGAGCTCCTTTGAAAGCAAGGACTGTCTTTTTTTTTCTTCCCTTGTCTCCCTAGTGTTTAGCACAGTGCCTGGCACACAGCAAACATTTGTTGACTGGTTGACTATATAGTTAGGAAATTCTTCTTTATGTTGAATTTACCTTTCTTACTGATCCTTTATAATTATGGTTGATGATTGCGTGAATCAGGGTTCTTTCAAAGTTGTGTTTCTTTACGATGGTATTATTATAAAAATTGTTCTGCTTCACTCTCTATCAGTCTATTTAAGACTTTCCAGGTTTTCCCCAAACTGCCACATTTCTAGTTTCCTACAGTATTCCATTCCATTCCTGGTTGTGTCCTTTGGATTCAAGTACAACATAGCCCCTCTGTCTTTCACAGATAGCTAGGGTGGAGTTACAGAACTATATACACAAAAACATATAACAAATGCAAACATGGGGATAAAAGAGGAAAGGGATGCTGGGAGGTGCAGTTCAAAGGTACAAGATTTTCTTATTCCACACAAGTCACCAGCCAACATCTCTAATTCATATTCATGAATTACTGTAGACTTCAGAAGAACCAACCATCGCTATTCCAGATTCGTCCATTGAAAAACCATTTTCAATAGTGGAACGAACAGCATTTTAAAAGCCAGAGGGGAGCAAATGGGAAGTGAGTTGGACCACCAATCAATAATAAGAACTTCCATTTAGATGGCACGTTAAGGTTCATAAAGGCCTTTTCCCCCAACAATCTTGTGACGTATTTAATATTTAGAAGTATTTAGAAAACAGAACTACTGATAGGTTAAAGGCTTTGTCTGGGGAACACAGAGCACAGATGTTCCAAATCCAAGTTTCATTATGGCTCCCATCTCAGAGCTAAAAATTAACTTTTCAGAAAATTCTTACCTTCCATCTTAGAACCAATAACTGTGTATTTATTGGTTCCAAGAAGAAGAGCAGTAGAGGTTAGGCAATGGGAGTTGTTAAGGTTAAAATTATGGTTGGACTGAGGTTACCACCATTTTTTAAGGTAGTTATTTGCGTCACTTTCTGTGCCCTCCTTCCACTTTTACGTGAACCAATGGCAGCTTTAGCTTTCCTTCAGACTGCCCAGGGGTCAGTCTTTTCTGATTTGTTACTTCCTACCACACATAGGTCATTGACCCCTCCCCCTTAAGGATTAAGTGGGGCTATATACATTCCTGGTGGCTAAAATCTAAAGAATAAATAGGGGAGAGTTAATCCCATCTTCACAGGGTTAAGGGACTTGACCAGGGTATCAAGGAAGTGTCTGAGGTCAGATTTGAACCTCCCATCTCAAGATCTGGTTCTCAATCCACTGAACCACCTACCTGCCCCCTGTAATCCACTTTTAATTTTATTATTTTTTTATCTTAATATCAAATTTCCACATGAGTTTTATGAAGCTATACGATTTAAATTGTCTCCCTTCCTTCTTTCCTCTCCCTTCCCAGAGCTGGCAAGCAATTCAGTCTGGGTTATACATGTATATAATCAATTTTTGAATAGCCATGCAAATGGGATGGGAAGAAGAGGTTCAGAAAATGAATTTAGGTCATCCTAGACTAATTCCCCAACTTGCAGTGGTGCTGGTGGACTGGGTCCCCAGAGGGGGGCTCACTCCTACTAGTCTCAAGTTTCTAGGGAGAACCCTGAGAAGCTAAGTTTGATACTTTCAATTATTGATATGCTTCCCTCAAACAATCAATCAGACAACTTTTGAGCAAGCTCAGTGGATAGAGAGCCATGCTTGGAGATGAGAGGTTCTGGGTTCAAGTATGGCCTCAGATACGTCCTAGCTATGTGAGCCTGGGCAAGTCACTTTACTCCAGTTGCCTAGTGCTTATTGCTCTTCTGTCTTAGGCTCAATATTTAGTAAGTATTCTAAGAGAGGAGGTAAGTTCTAAAAAACAAGCAAACAGACCCTGGGACTCTCTCTCTCTCTCTCACAGGTACACACAGAATTAATGGGGAAGAGTAGGCACAAAGTTCATGGGATATCTGTGCAGAAAACACTTGGGGCAAAGGGATAACTCAAAATTCTGGGTCACTGGAAGTCCTTTTTCTCCTTTCATAGAGGACTCATGGAGTTCCCCTTTATTGTAGCCCTCTGCTGGGCTCCTAGGATCAGTGCCTTGGACAGATTTTGCCAGTCCTTAGCCAGAGCTCCTCTCTACCAGGAGGGGTCACTCCCTAAAGCTGCCTTTGTTTGGGTGGCTCTGACTCCTGGCTAGTTGTGTTGTCTCCTCTTGATCCCATTTCTCTAATCCCAGCAGGATGCCCCGTCTGCCACTCCTATGGCCCGATCAGTGGGGAGTGGGGATGCTTAGGGAGGGGAGAAAACAGAAATTATAATTCTTTCTAACTGATGAAAGCATTTATTGATGTCTTTTTAGGCAAATTCTTTAAGATTCGATGCTAAACTGATTGGTCTATTCATTTGAGGTATTTGGGCTTTTGGGATTACATTAATTGGTGTGTGCACGTGGGTGCATGTGTGTGTGTGTGTGTGTGTGTGTGTGTGCATGTATCCTCCTCTCCTCCCTCTTCATATCCACACAAAAATATTCATTTTTGGCTTTAGAATGCAGTGTGAGCCTCTTGGCAAGGCTGTTTCTACACGAAAAGCTGCAGAAACAGTAGAGAAGAGCTCTGACCATAACGTGTTCCGTTTGGCCCAGGGCTGTTTCTGCTGAGCAGGGAAACCTGCAGAAGGCACCGGACTGTTTTGTCTCACCATAATGAGCTCATTTGTAGCTGGAGCAATTCTGCCTCATGCCATAGATGGGAACCCTCCACTGTCTCCGACCTGCAACCTCACACTCTTCGGCTGGATGGGAAATGCCCATGATGCATTAGTGCGTAAGCTCTCCGAGGGCAAGAGTCTGTTGACTTTTGTCTTTGAGACCCCAGCTATTAGCGCAGTGCCCTGGACGTGGCGGTTATTCCGTCCTTAGGAAGATGGCATCGTGCAATCCAGTTCATTCTGATTCTGCCCAGAGAGAGTTTATGAAGTGCCCAAGATGGACAAAACCCTAGAGAGGCGCTGGATGAAAAAGAGCTGCTCCTTCCCCACCCTGCCCACCTTGCATTCTACAGGAGGAATTCACTTGTTTTTTTCGGTTGTGTTCCATGCTTCCTGACCCCATTTGGGGTTTTCTTGCCAAAGACACTGGAGCCCTGGGCTATTTCCTTCTCCAGCTCATTTTACAGATGAGGAAACTGAGGCAAACAGGGTTAAGTGATTTGCTCAGGATCACACCTCTAGGAAGGGTCTAACAAATCTTCCTGATTCCAGGACCAGTGCTCTGTCCAGCCACACATAGTAGGTGCTTAATAAACACTTGCTGATTGATTGAATCACAGGCATACTCAGGTCTTAGCCCTCCCTTCTCTCTCCTTCTTCCTTGTTCTGGGACTTGATAGAAGAGCTTGGATTTCAAGCCCATTTTATTTCTCTGACTGTATGATACCATCAGGGGCTAGGGACCTCTTACACACACACACACACACACACACACACACACTGCACACTGTAAATGTCAGTAGCACTGTAAACCTTAATTGGCCGTGTTGGCTGCAGAGACCAGTGGCATTTTAGAGAGTTGAGGCAGGGTGGCGGGATTCAGTGTTAGCTTCTTCCCATAGCTCAGTGGTTTGACTTGCCCGCCTCTCAGACGTGCCCTTGGCTGTATCTGGCCTCTTGTCCACTGTGGAATGGGGGGCAGAGAAAGAGGAGTGGCATGTTTTTCCTGGGGGGATAGTCAGGCAGACATTGCATTCTCTGTTCTCTAGTGGAATGTGCGAAGGAGGAGGGAGGGCTTGGAATTCCCATCTTTCCCTCCCTTGCTCCTTTCACCCAAATGCTGTGGACTACAGTAAAGCCCAAGCTGGGGAGGAGGACTGAGGGATCCCCAGACCGCAGTTCTTTCTGTGAGGGCCTTGTGCTTTGAGGATCCCCTTGGATTGTCTTTCCAACAGAGTCTTCCCAGATTCTGTTCCATGTACTGGGCGGATAACACACAGAAGGGCACGGGAGGGGATCTGGGATGAACGGTTCCATTCACGTTGTGGTCAGCCCGAGGGGCCGCTCACTCCTTGGTGGTTGTTTATTTTAACATTTCAGCTGTGCTATTACATTTCATATTAGAATTTTCTACAACTGGAAGGGAAGAGCCTTTTAGAGGAAAGCCCCGGTCTTCTACTCCATCTTATAGGACACAATCTTGCCCTTTGGAACACAAGTATACCCCACATGATGTGCCCCCTACCAACGTGTCGCAGTAACATAGATAACAGATCGGAAATAAATCCTAGCACTAGAGTTATGTCGAGAGTAGAGTAGAGGTGGCTATTTCTCCTGGCCTGGCAGAGGGGTTTGTGCAGCTCAAGGAAAGGTATAGACAAGCCATAGCAGAGAGTTCTAACAAAAGGTGATCTAGTAGAGAAGAAAATGGCAAACCGCTCCAGGATCTCTGCCTCCAGACTCCATGGAATGGATAGTGGTCTGGTTTGCTATGGTCCTTGGAGTAGGACATACCTGAACAACAACAGAAGAAGCAAGGAGTCGATCAATTAACAAGTATTTATCATGTACCCATCATGGAGTTGGCTCTGAGTTGCTTTGTTTTTTTGTTTGTTGTTTTTTTTGTCTAGTTGTTTTCAGTTGTGTCTGGTTCTTGGTGACCCCATTTGGGGTTTCCTTTTCTGTGGGTTAATGTGGTCAGAGACCATTTCATAAAGGAAGATTTGTGCTAAACCTTCAAAGATGGAGAAAGATGTAGATATGAGGAGGAGAGAAAACAATAACAATGAGGCCTGGCCCTTGGTCAGAGGATGCTTTAACTGACAATCTGAAAGCCTCTGCCTGGGCCCTGGGAATCACGTTATGTCATCAGCTCCAGTGTTCACTGAATCAGGCAATTCAGATGTCAGAATTACAGGATTTCCTGTTTATTTCTGATTTCTCTGAGCTACAGGGAAAAAAAAACCAAACCGTTGACACGCCGTGCCCATTGCTAAACTAGCAGCTACCATCAGTACGATTTTCCTTTTCTTGTGGCTGCTTGTTTTTCCATTGGACAGTTAATGAGAAAAGAAAGAGATGCTATCTTTTAGAATGCAATCTCACTCATAATTTTTTTTCCTTTGGTGGGGGTGGGGAGAGTGATGAAAGTGCATTCAGTTCAAGAACGATACAGGCTAAAAATACAGATATGCTCAAGAAGGGTCTGGGGCAAACAGGAGGCTGCACTTTTAAGGGGAAAAGGGACCTCTGGGGCCGGGTCCTTAACCTTTTTAAGCATGGGCAAAAAGGAGGCTCCCAAAGTGGTCCTCTTGGTAGCATTCCATCATCTCCTTTCTGTGACTTTACTCAGGCCACTCTCAGGTCTGGAATGTGCTTCTTCTTCATCTCTACCCTTCAGAGCCCTTAGCTTCTTCTAGAACTCTGCTAAAGGATTGCCTTAAAAAAAATAAAGGGTTGCCTTCTCTACCAGGCCTGCCTTTATCCTTCCACTAAAGTTACTTGGCATTTATTTTGTCTATATTTTGCATTTACTTATCTGCATACATAGTCCTTCCAAATAGACTACAACAGAATAGAACAGAACAGAATAGAATATGAAGCAGCTGGGTGGCTCAGTGGACTGAGAGTCAGGCCAGAGATGGGAGGTCCTGGGTTTAAATGTGACCTCAGACACTTCCCAGCTGTGTGACCTTAGGCAAGTCACTTGACCTCCATTGCCTAGCCCTTGCCACTCTTCTGCCTTGGAACCAATACACAGTACTGATTCCAAGATGGAAGGTAAGGATTTATTTTTTATTTTTTAAAGAATAAAATAGAATGGAATAGAATGGAATAAGATAGGGACTTTTGTTTTTTCTCCTTGCATCTCCTATTATCTGCCAGAGTGCCTGACACACAGCAGGAGCTTAATAAATGCTTGTTCAGTGAATGATGACATTGTCAGAGTCAAAATCCTAGGTTGGAGGGATTTCAGGGCTAATCTGGTGTGGAATTTCTAAATTAATTTTTAAGTATTAACAATAGTAGCTAAATTAATTATTATATAATTATATATTTTATTATTAAATTATTATTATTAAATTAATTATATAAAATAAATTAAACCCTTAAGGTTTGCAAAGGGATATATACACATATATATGTGTATATATATATATATATATATATATACATATATCATGCCATTTGACCCTCACAACTACCCTGTGAGATAGAGGCTATTTATACCTTCATTTACAGAAGAGGAAACTGAGGCTAAGAACATTGAAGGGTCCAGGGTCACCCAACTAGTAAGTGTTGGAGGTAGGCTTTGAACTCAGGTCTTCTTGACTCCAAGTCTTGTGCTTTTCCCCTCTGCTAAGCTATTTTATTTAGAAGACCGTCTAGATTCCAATCTCAGATTTTGGTTTGGGACCTGCTTGTGACGGGCCGATCCGAACAGTAAAACCGCAGCCCCCCGTGTCTCTGTGCGAAGCTCCTCCGGCCCGTCCTCTCAAACCAGTGAGAAAAGCACCGAGAATCTCTGGGACGGGGGCAGGTTCTCTTGCTGGTGCCAGAAAGAACGAGAAAGTGGCTGCTCTAAACTTTGCTCCCCCACCCCCTCCGCCTTATCGCTTTTGGATGACATCCAGAACCTGACTCTGGTTTCCCCCCATTTATTCAGTAACATGTCCGATGCCCTGGCAAACGCCACCTGTCAGCGCTGCCAGGCCCGTTTTGATCCGTCCGAAAGGATTGTGAATAGCAACGGGGAGCTGTATCATGAGAATTGTTTCGTGTGTGCCCAGTGCTTCCGGCAGTTCCCAGATGGACTCTTCTATGAGGTGAGGATGTTTGCTCTGGTGCCCTGCATGCTGCCCCTACCGCCGTCTGCTGCTCATCTAACCTTTCAGCTGCCCCACGCTGGCCTTTGCTCAGTCTCTTGTTTCCCCAAAGGCTGCCGGGTCCGCTCTGACATTCTCTGGAGCAGAAGCTCTGCCTTGAAGTTCTCACTCTTAGAATATCTGAACCGACCGTCTTCTTCTGGCGATCAGTGGCAGCTTGTTTTTGCCACCCTAGAAAAGCCGAGCAGCTGAGGGTTCGCGAGACAGAAGAGTATTGTGTGGAGGATAAAGCAAACAGTTGAAACTCTTGTGGCAGGGCAGCCGGGTGGCTCAGTGGGTAGAGAACCAGACCTAGAAATAGGAGGTTCCAATCTGGCCTCAGACACTTCCTAGTTGTGTAATCCTGGGCAAGTCACTTAACCCCAAATGTCTAGTCCTTACTGCTCTTCTTCTGCCTTGGAACGGATATTTATTATTGATTCCGAGATAGAAGGGGAAGGTTTAAAAAACAAACCAACCCCCCAAACCCTGTGGACTTAGCCAAGACAATCACAAATATAAATTCTTATATTTATTTTAAAAATAATTTGTTTTAAGTTGCAAGAAATGGAAACAGAAACAAAGAAACATCTTTAAATGTAGGGAGGTGGCATCAAAGCAGGATGCTGAGGTCTCTTTTAGCTCTCAAACTCAATTCTGCCTTTTACCCAGTTAGTTGTACCCTGGAGCACAGCATTCAGAGCTCTCTACCATCTGCTCTCTCCCTCCCTTTCCATCCTCGTCTTTTGTCCTCCATGTACTTTGTGCTCCATACAAGCTGGGCAACTCTCTGTAACCTCGGATCCTGGGCTTTCTTTCTGCTTACCACCATGGTGGTTACATCTGGCTCCTCACTCCCTCACACCACCACCACATTTATAATTTCAGTCTCTTTTGTTATTCGGTTGTTTTAATCTGACTCTTTGTGACCCCATCTGGAATTTTCTTGGCAAAGATATTGGAGTGGTTTGCCATTTCCTTCTCCAGTTCTTTTTACAGATGAGGAAACTGAGGCCAACAGGATTATTATCCAGTCAATAAGGGTCTAAGGCCAGCTTTGAACTTAGGAAGATGAGTCTTCTAGACTCCAGGCCCATCACTCTATCTACTGCACCCAGCTAGCTGCTCCTTCAACCCTTCTCCATCCCTTAAATCACAACTTAAATGCTACCTACTCCATGAATTTTTTCTTTCTCCCCTTTCCTCCCAGATACCTGCCTTCTTAGACCTCATCTAGCATTATAGTTCATATCTCTCTAATGTATTGTATGTAATTTTATATATTTAGTTTTCTCTCTTTATATTTTATTGCCTTTATTCCCAGCCTAGCCCAATGTTAAGTGCTTAATACCTAATAGGTATTTAATAAAAATTATTCCTTTGTTTCTTATAGAACATTGACTCTAATAATTTGCCACAGACTGACTTCTATTTATTAAGGGTTTGAAATTGCCAGGGCTAACTCTTTCCTCTTCCTTACAGTCATTCTTCATTCTATTCCTTCATTTCTGTTTATTCTATTGTATTTTGTCTTTTTAATGAAATGTTCTAAAAAGCTGCCTGCTTAAGGCTTGTGTCCAGAATCTGGTGCTGTGGAAATATAATCCATAATAGATGAATCGGAAAACAAAGTAGCCTCAACATCCTGGCATTCCTCTCACCCCTTCTCTCTGTGTTTTGCTTACAGTATGAAGGTCGAAAATATTGTGAACATGATTTCCAAATGCTGTTTGCTCCCTGCTGCGGGACATGTGGTAAGGCCAGACTGAAGCCAAAGTTGCCTTTCTTTAGTCTGAAGGCTTTATTTTATAAAGTAGGAGGAGGGTGGAATAGCATGGGGTTTGTTTTTATTTATTTTTTACCTATTACATGTAATAACAAATTTCCATTGAAGTTTTGTGAAGTAAAATGATCCAAATTGTCTCCCTCTCAGCCTTCTTTCCCCCTTCCCAGAGCTGACAAGCAATTTGATTTGAGTTATACATGTATTATCATGCATTTCATATCATTCATTTTGGTAAGAGAAAAATTGTATAAAACCCAAACCCCAAAACAAAAACAAGGGGTTTATTTTTGGAGGAGAGTGAGGGCTAGCCTTTGAACAGGTGCCTTTTGAGGGATGGAGGGCAGGGTACCCAAAGATATGACCCCTGTTGTTTTTTATGTGTACCTGACATTCATCCATAGGAAAACAACTCATTTACTCCTTTAAAAAAGTAGATTCCCCTTCCCCCTGCTTTTCTGAGTCTGCTAGCATGATTATATTGGGGTTTAGTCATGTCTAGCTACTCATGACTTCATAGATCACAGCATGCCAATCTGTCCATAGGGTCATCTTGGCAAGATACTGGAGTGCTTTGCCATATCCTTCTCAGTGGAGTAAGGCAAACAAAAATGAAATGACAGGGTCACACAACCACTAAATGTCTGAGGTCAGATTTGAACTCAGGTCTTCTTGTCTTCAGACTCAGCACTCAATCCACTTCGCCACTTCGCCACCTTGATAGCAGCATATATCATTGTCTTAAATCATTATTAGCTGAGAACAAGTCTCTCAGGAAATGTGACCTAGAATAGCCATCTATAATTCAGGGAAAGGCCAAGAGGGGAAGGGTGGGGATATAATGGTCCTGACCCGGGAGGTGACAGAACCCCAGAGTCAAACTTCATAATACCAGGGAGGGCATCTCTAAGAGGAGATAAACATATATCCTAGTGATGACACACTTGTGCACAGAGCAGGGCTATTTTCTTGGCACTTGTTTTAGAAAGTTGGTTTATTTTCCCTCTCGGAGGGTATTTTTCATCTATTAGAACAGTACATTGGAACAAACTTGGCAAAGCAGTAAGAAAATGTAGGGAGAGTGCAGTTGTTTCTTCCCCGGCAGGTAGGAATGAAGCAGAGATGCATCTCTTTCCCTTCTCAAATCCTCCTTTTAATTTTCTAGGTGAATTCATTATTGGCCGCGTCATCAAAGCGATGAACAACAATTGGCACCCAGAATGCTTCCGTTGCGAATTGTGTGATGTGGTTCTTGCTGATCTGGGCTTTGTGAAGAATGCTGGGAGGTGAGGAGGAGCCGAGACTTATTGGGGTGGTGGGAGAAGTGTGGGGATGGGGGAGGAAACTAGAGGATGAGGAAGCATGATTTGGAGAGAAGATGTGAGCTACAGCGAGACATTGCTAATAGACAAGGCACCAGGGCGCAACAGGAAGAGTCCTGGACTGAGGGTTAGGGAGGGTTGGATTTTAATCCCAGCTTTGCCTTGAGCCGGGGAACCTCCAGTAAAATCTCTTTACTTCTCTGGTCCTCTGTTCCTCCATCTCCAAATGGGAATAATACCTGCCTTACCCAACCATGACCCAGGGGTGTTGTGATGACTGCACAAAAGAACTGATGTCAAAGTTCTTTGACGGCTTGCATTACATAGTGCTTTAAGTTTGCAAAGTGCTTCACATATACTAGTGATATTTGATTTTTACAATAACTCTGTGAGGTAGGTACTATTATCATCAACCTCATTTTACAGATGAGAAAGAAAACCGAGGCTGAGAAAGTTAAATTACTAGACCAAAGTCACACAGTCAGTAGGTATCTTAGGTGAGATTTGAACTTAAATTCAAATCTGGCACTCTATCCACTGTGCCACCTTGCTGCCTAAAAAGCAGAAAGAGCTATACAAATGCCAGTTAACCAGTAAACATTTATTAAATGGTTTCTGTGTGCCAGGCACTGTGCTAAAGGCTGGGGATACAAAAAGAGACAAAAGACAGTCTTTGCCTTCAAGGAACTCACAAGCTGAAGGGAGAGACAACATTCAGAAAAATATATACAAAGCCAGCTATATACAGGATAAAGAGGAAATACTTAAAAGAGGGAAGGCATTAGAATTAAGGACTGAGAAAGGCTTCCCCTCAAAAGACAGGATTTCAGTTGGGACTTGAAGGAAATCAGTGAAGTCAGTAGGGGAGGGAGAGTGTTCCAGGCATGGGAGAGGGGGATCGGTCAAAGAAAATGCCCCAAGACAAGAGACAGAGTGTCTTGTTTGTGGGACAGCATGGAGGCCAGTGCCACTGGTTTGAAGAGTATGTGGAGGAGAGTAAAATATTAGTGTGATGGGAGGGAAAGGGGAATGGAGTCCTGGCTCAAGGGCTAGACACAGGAAGACAGCTTTAGTAAAATGTCACATTTTGGATTGGGAAACCATGGTGGAGAGGACTATTAAGAAGAAAACTGAGATGAGATGTCAAGAATCCCCATGAAATCCATTGGTTGAAGGGGTAGAAGGGCAAAGGAGATTTTTCTGGATTCTGGTAGCTAGTAAACAGAGAGAAAATTTTATTAAAACAAACATGATATAGCTTCCCACTTTTAAAACTGTGCATATTGATAATCAGCATACACAGGTACAAAAAAAAAAGGAAGATTACTGTACAAATGGAAGGCAAGGGGATAATTAACTTGACAGGTAGGATAGAGCGAGAAGGGTGCACAGATGCAACTGAGGTCTTGGGTTCATGTGGGGATCACCAAGGACTGGAAGGAGGCATGATGGCTGCTTGGTTTTGCTGATAGAACCTATGGATAGCATGTCCTTGAAGTCAAATGGAAGTGAGTATGCATCCCATTTAAGGCATCCATGGTCCATGCCACCATTTTGTTCTCCTGATCCAGACTCAAGTCAGATAATCAGGCCAGCTACGGGCTCTCACATAAGATACAAGACAAATGTTGGAAAATTGTAAAGAGATTGTCAGTACAACTTTTAAAAGGTAGAATTTTTAGGAGCTTAATTTTTTAAAAAACCAAATCAGGTAATCTCCAGAGCAGAAATAAAAGTTGACTCCCATTGATTTAGACCACAAATGTAAAATGTCATTTGGGGACCAGTCTGACTTGGTCACTATGGTCCAGTTGTAATCAACCACCTAATATAGGCCACATCATTGTGTTAACTAAACGAAGAGGCTAATATCTATAGTCGAGGACCTGATAATGGGAATACTATAGTGTTTCTTCCCTTTCTTCCCACCATCCCCATCATCCCCGCCATCTTCCTTCCCCCAGACATCAAAGCAGACATTTAAAGGAACTTTCTTTCACTCCAGCAATTTTCTGCTCAGTTTCTTGGATTCTTGGAGGAATAGCCTCCCCCTCTCTGGCATTACTATAATAAGAGGTCAGTAGCTTAGAGGTCAGCATTGAGCCAAGAGAAAGACGTCCATTGTTCTCTCATTTTCACTGCCCTCCCCTTTATCTAGGCTGAGATCATTAGGGTGTCTAG
The DNA here is from genome assembly GCF_027887165.1 of Monodelphis domestica. Classification (NCBI taxonomy): domain Eukaryota; kingdom Metazoa; phylum Chordata; class Mammalia; order Didelphimorphia; family Didelphidae; genus Monodelphis; species Monodelphis domestica. The sequence continues at coordinate 110,626,169 of NC_077230.1, forward strand.
TAACAGTGAGCATAGCTGAACATTTTTCTCGTGAGGGAAGAGGAATCTTGGTTTGATTCCATGTTAGTCCTTGCTTTTCAGAAATGTAAGAGCTGGTTAGAAACGGAGCCACAGGTGGAGCCTCTGATCAGAGGTCCAAGTGGATGATGAGTGGTGGAGCCTGTTTTCTCTGTAGGTGGCCTCTTGGCTCTGTTTGTGAGGAAGAAGCGGGATTCTTCTCCCCAGCACGCAAAGACGGAGGCCTCTGCACAGGAGGACGGCTCGCTGCGCCGAGGTCCCTCTCACAGCTCCGATTTGGCACTCAGCGAGCTCTCGTTGGTCTTTCCCTCAAAGCTCGGGGGCACGGTCATGGCCCTTTTGCCACAAAGCAAGTTACACAAAGCCTCACGAAACTTCTCAGCCACGAAAAAATACATGACGGGGTCCAGAGCCCCATTGAGGCTGGTGAGGCAGGACGTGATGCGGTTGCTGAGGGCCAGGACCCGCTGGGCCTCGCAGGAAGCCCGGGTGCCGTCGTACCGGAGGACGTAGATGTATCTGTTGACGTGGTAGGGCACGAAGCACACCAGGAAGATCGTGAGCACCATGATGATCATCTTGATGGCTTTGTCCTTGAGGTGTTTCTCCACCCGGTGGCCACTGCGCAGACTCCGGATGATCAGCAGGTAGCACGTGACCGTGGTGACGAAGGGGAAAGTGAAGGCCACGGCCAAGGACACGAGGGCATTGCGCGAGGCCTTCTCCCGGTAGAGCTGCAGGCAGATGGTGGTGTCGTTCACCTCCACCGTCTGTGCGCTGACCAGCAGCGGGGCCATGGCCACGGCCACCACTACCCAGAGGAAGGCACAGGTCAGGTGAGCGTAGAGAGGCCTGCGGAGTTTGATGGACTTGATAGGAAGCACGATGGCGAGGAAGCGGTCAACGCTGATGCATGTGAGGAAATAGATGCTGGCGTACATGTTGAGGTAGAAGAGGAACCCGGTAAGCCGGCATGGGATTTCCCCAAATGGCCAGTGGTTTCCAGAAAAATGATAAACGAGTCGGGTGGGAAGTACCAGCACAAATGACAAATCGGCCACAGCAAGATGCATCAGGAAGACGTTGGCTGGGGTGCCTGATTTTTGGTCCCGGATAAAGAGCCAGAGGGCAAGGGTATTGCCAACAAAGGCCAGGATGAAATCCAGAAGATAAAAAGAGGCAAAAAGAACATTTTCCAAGGGTGTTTCTTTGCCACATTGCTCAAAAGCATCCAGGGAGTTGTTGAATCGATGAGAAGGGTCCACCACCAGGCTTTTCATTCTTCAGCTCAAGTTGGGAGCCCAAGGGAAGATCCTGAAAAGAATCAGAGGACCCGTCACCAAGGAGCTGACAAAGTCAAATGCACTCTTTGTCTGATGCAAGTGAGGGTCTAAGTTTAGGAGGACCTCAAAGGTTTAGGGGTCCCAGAGTTTCTTTTTTAGTCTTTCAGACAACCATGATCAGATTCAGGAAATCCCCAGCAACCTAAAGATCCATAAACAGAAATCGAATGAATTAAAAATTTGAGTTCAGCTCTTGAGATTTATGGAATGGTTTCCAAAGAGGGCAAGCCCCCTTCCATGGGCTTACTGCACTTTCTGAGTATTCTTGGGGCTGCCTCTGTTAGTTCTGGAACATTAATTAGATAAACAATTCCACTGCTGCAATTACCTCTTTAATGAGGCTTATTGATGTCCAGACAAATTTGTTTGGGTGTCACAAGAGTCCTTTGTTACTGAAATTCTCAAACACAATGCTCCTTTTAGGACCTCTGCCTTAGCCTGCATTGGGGAGGTAGCCTGTGTGGAGAGAGAGGCAATGTTTGGCTCACAGCCTTACAAATAGCCAACCACTCAATCATGGGGAGCTGGGCTCAGAAGTCAAGAATGCCGAGTTCATATATTTTACTCTCCAGCCTATATATCCCCTGGGGAGATGAAAGAAAGAAAGGCCCCACTATCTGGAGTCTAAGCTCCTTTTCTTCTTCTTTTTAATTCATTTAGATTAAAGGATCTACTTAGGACAAGTTTTCCCAGCTTCTATCTTTTTCTGACTACAGATGAGATTCTACCCATTCTCCCCAGAGCTCATTGTCAAGAGTTTCTTTGGATCTACTGGGAGAAAACTGGGTGTTGTTATTTGGGAATTTATTCCCCACTATAGCTAACCAGACAACTAAATGTCTTAGTGGATAGAACATTGGGCTTGGAGTCAGGAAGAGCTGAGTTCAAATCCAGCCTCAAATGTTTAGTAGCTGTGTAGCTCCGGGTAAATCATTTAATCTCTGTTTGCCTTAATCCTCTGGAGAAGGAAATAGGAAAGCGTTCTGGTATCTTTGCCAAGAAAGCTCCATGAACAGCACTGGTGTGCCATGGTCTGTGAGGTCACCAAGAGTTGGACGTGACTGAACAACAACAAATAACTAACCAGAATGCTTATGCTAATAATGGTACACAAACCTGACATTGCTATTAACAAGTTTATTCTTTAGATACACTTCTCTGATTTTGAGGCTAGAGGATCAGACCTGAAATCAGAAAGACTTGGACAGGAATTCTGCCCTCCAAACTTTCCAGCTATGCGACTCTGGTCAAGTCACATAATCTCCATCAGCTTCAATTGCCTCATCTGTAAAATGGGTATCATAAGCCCTGTAGTACTTACTATGGAGTCATTGTGAGGCTTAAATGAAATAAAATATTAAAGCACTTTGAAAACCTTAAAGTGATACATCAGTAGCCAGAATAATTATTGTTCTTTGTTTTTGCCAACTTAAAAAACTGTGCTTTCATAAACTTTTTTCTTAATTTATTAGAAAAGTGGTGAGAATTTTCCCCTGATGTCCACTAAGCAGGATATAAAAATATTCTCTCAACTGATAACGATATCTTTGTAGTTTCCAGTATGCAGTTTAATGATAACAATGTCCAGCTCCTGTCTTATTCAGAAGGCAGGTCAGTGAGTCTCCACTGCTGGAGACACAAGGATGTGATAGGCAGTCCTTCCAGCTCCCCCGAGCAAGAAGAACCTCCCAGGCAGTTCCGAAGAGCTCTTTATCTATTTTCTGCCACCACCACCCATGGCCTCTCTCTGTACCATTAGTTCAGCCATTTCCAAGATCTCCGTCCACAGCTGCTCCCATTATCATTTGTTAGGCACGTCTCAGCTGCCTCTCCCAAGTTTAGAATGAGGGGAAAAAAGAAACTAGAGAAAGGAACAAGTTCCTTTCTGAAAATATAACTTTTCCTGCCATCTTGGGTTCAAAGATCCTGTTCAGATTTAGCTGTCAGAACTGAGATAATCATGGTAAAAAGATAAACGCAAATATTACTTTTAATTCTGGCATGCTGGGGAAATCCCCTCAAAATAATTTTTCATATAGAAGCAAAAAGATCCATGTGATAGTTAATCAAGCTAACGGTACAATTCTTGAGTAGGGAGTGATGTGGTCAGAGTTATTCTTTAGAAATGTCCATTTATTGGCTCTATGGAAGATGGGTTGGAGAGAGGAGAGAGTCTAGGTGGAAAGATTCATTAAGAGGCTACTATATGGGGGCAGATGGGTGGCTCAGTGGATTGAGAGCCAGGCTTAGAGACCGGAGGTCCTAGGTTCAAATCTGGCCTCAGACATTTCCTAGCTGTGTGACCCTGGGCAAGTCACTTAACCCCCATTGCCTAGCCCTGACCACTCTTCTGCCTTGGAGCCAATACACAGTATTGTATAAAAAATAAAAAGAGGCTACTATAATGGAAAGATCTGCAGGAACTGATGCAGAGTGAAATAAGCAGAACTGGGAGAACACCGTACACAGTGACAGCAATATTGAACGATGACCATCTGTGGAAACTTGGCTGCTCTCAGCAATGCAACGATCTGGGACATTCCTGAAAGACGTATGACGGGGAAGGCTCTCCACCTCCAGAGAGAGCCGCTGGAGTCGTCTTTCTCGTCAGGGTCCGTGGCTTTATTTTGGGCTTTGGCTGTGGACGAGCGAGCTCTTACAATGACCACTAGGGAAGTGTGTTTGGTAGGACAATAAAAGAAATGTTTTTAAAAGGAGGCTCCTCTACGACAAGAGGAGACGAGGGCCTGGACTAGGTTGGGACTGTGAACCGAGTAGTCTGTTTTTGATAAGTGATTGGATATGGAAGAGAAGCGAAGGCAAAGGGTGGTGGATGACTCTGACATTGCAAGCTTGGGCAACTGAAAGAAGGGTGGTGCCTTTGATGAAAACACTGAAGAGGAGGGCTCGGTTTAGGAGGAAAGAGAATGACTTTTGAACATAGTGGTTTTGGAAAGTGGCTAGGAGAGGTCCACTCGGCATTTGGAGAAATGACCCTGGAGGTGGAGGAGGGCTGCATCTGTAGATTTTATTTTATTTTCTTAAACCCTTACCTTCCTTCTTGGACTCAATACTGTGTATTGGCTCCAAGGCAGAAGAGTGGTAAGGGCTAGGCTATGGGGGTGAAGTGACTTGCCCAGGGTCACACAGCTGGGAAGTGTCTGAGGCCAGATTTGAACCCAGGATCTCCCACCTCTATGCCGGGCTCTCAATCCACTGAGCCACTCAGCTGCCTCTATTTTCCCCATTTTATTATTATTTACTTATTATTTTTTTAATTCCCCATTTGAAAGATGAGAGAATTGAGTCCAGGAGATTTGTCTTGGGTCACACAGTAGGCATTAGACGCCCCAATTGAACCCAAATCTTCCTGACTCGGTTTATGACTATGGTGCTAGAGCCCACAGACGCCTGTGGTGTTCGCTTCATGGCCTTTCTTAAGTGTGGATTGTCCAGCGTGGGGGGCAGGCAGGAATGAGCTGGGCTCGGAGAGCAGTGCTGTCCTTTCAGGAAATCCCGTGACATTTCAGAGCTGCTACCAGGCACAATGCTCCACTTTGTATTTTTAACTCCCAACGTCCAATTCTGAATCTTTTCTGGTCTCCCCACCAAGGACCAGCCTTTCCTCCTTCCCCAACCTACAGATAGAAGGAGAAAAGAGCCAGCGATGGCATCTGCCTCTTACTTCCCCCCAGAATGATAAGGACGATGAAATCCGTCAAAACCCCGCATTTCTCCTGGGCCATCTCCGTTGGCTTCTCCCACACCTCCCTCCTCTGATGGCTGCTGTCAAAGCGGCAGGTGAGTGCGAGGCTGAATGAGGCAACCCTTCCTCTGAGCTCAGGGACTCCTCTTGGGGGCAGCCTCAGCCCGATTCCTAGAGAAGGGAGAGAGTGTGCTGTAGTGCAATGAACACTCACCCCGAGAGCCCAAGGACCCCCCTTCACATTCTGGCTCTGCTGCATTTCTTAGGCAAGTCATCTGACCTCAGTTTTATTATCTGTAAAATGGGAGCACAAGGCTCATGATCTCAAAGAACCTTCTCCACTTGGACATTCTGGGAAATCTCTTTAAATAATTTTAAATATAGGAATAAAAATGTCCGGTGTGATATTGCTGGGAGGTGATGGCAGGGCCTTAAAATTTAAGCAGGGGCAGCTGGGTAGTTCAGTGGATAGAGGGCCAGGCCTAGAGACGGGAGGTCCTGAGTTCAAATCTGGCCTCAGACACTTCCTAGCTGTAACAGTGATCTATTAGCCATCAGTAGTGATCAATAGGCAACCCCAGAATATCTCTCTCTAATGGTATCTATTACAACTAGGCACTCTGAGGGTTCCCCTAGTATTTCTCCAGTCAGCCAGAGCATATCATTTACTACAACTAGAAATAGTTCCACAGATTATCACTTAATCCCCCTCTTCTGCCTTGGAACTAATACATAGTCTTGATTGAAAGGCGGAAGGTAAGGTTTTTTTTTAACTTAAGAAACATTATCATTGCCAGCATGAAAGCATTTACACAGTGCCTAGTATGTGCCAGCCACTTGCTAAAGTGCTTCACAAATATCTCCTTTGATCCTAGGAGTTAGGTGCTATTATTTCCTTTACAGATAGGGAAACTGAGGCAAACAGATGTTAAATGCTTTACTCAAAGCTATGCAGCTAGTAAGAGTCAGAGGCTGGATTTGAACTCAGAGTCATTCCTGACTCCTTATCCAGTGCTCTATCCCCTGTTCCACATAGGTACCTACTACATACATTTATACAGGGTATGGAACACCCCGTAACTCCAATGTAACATGACTCGTTGTTAGGAAGAACCATCATCCAAGGGAGTTTAGTCACTAGATTGGGGGGTAGCCCTATAGATGACATAATCCTACAGAGAGCATCACAGAGCAGCTCTCACATCTCGGCATAAAATCTATGCTCTGATAATGCTACACGCCTATTTCTAGATCACGTGCTTATATGTAGAACAATTAGGACACGCTGCCATGAACTATGATTAGAATACGACGTCTTCCCCCAATTTGGGGGGGGGGGCAAAAAACTAAAGCTGTCCATCATGCCATCTTCTCTGAGAGCCAGTTGTCACTCTGCATAGTGTTGCTGTAAGTTAGATATCAATACATCATCAACAGGGAAGTCCCAGCTCATTCCAGGAAACTCCTTCCAAGAACCTTCCAAATGACTAAAGATGCCAGAGAGAAGAACATTGCAAAGAGGGTGAGGCCAAGTTAGACCCCTTCCCTTCAATCCACTTTCTCGCAGGTCATGCTGAGAGCTCTAACGGTACAGGGTAGAAGTCTGCGGTCACAAGTCGGAAATGACCGAGTCTTGGCTCGGGGGTCCAACAAGTCACTAGAGGTTCGCATTAGTGATATCTGCCATGCCTACTTCACAGGGTGAGGATCCTGGGAGATTATGGGAGACATCCTCAAGCACCTTTAACCTTTTTGGTGTCATAGACCTTTGGCAAACCAGGGAAACCCATTTTTATAGGTATAAAGTATATAAGATCACAAAGGAAGCCAATCGCAAGAGAAGAGTTATCAGATATTTTTTTGAAAAGAGCAAGTTTATAGAATTTGGACTAAGAACTCTTTATTCTGAATGAATACTTTGTACTTTTAGAGAATCACAATTCAAGTAAGAAGTAAGAAGGGACCTCAGAGGTCACCTAATCATACCTGAAAAGAATCCTATCTAGAATATCTTTGATAAAGGCTCATTTGGCTTCAGCCTGCATGCCTCTCACAGGGAACTCATTATCTTCTAGGGCAGCATATTTCATTTTGAGATGGCTCTGATTGTAAGGAAAGCTTTTCTCATATCTGGAGGAAATCCAGCTCTGCCTCTTCCATCTTCTGGGCACTGCTCTTAGTTCTGCCCTCTGGAAAGAAGCAGAATTAACGAGTATCTCTTCTCCCAGACAACTCTTCAAGATGTGAATTATAGCAGTTATAATCCCCTCTTCCCAGCCCCAATCCTATACAAGACACACTTCTCCAGTTTCTTTATCATTCTGGTCAAATCCCCTCTGGATGCTTCCTAGCTTGTCAACTGCCTTCCTAAAATGTGATAGTTAAAGGTCAACACAACATTCCGATATGACATAGTACTCCAGAGTAGAGTACAGCAGAACCATTATCTAAGCACCTTCCTTCCTTCCTTCCTTCCTTCTTCCTTCCTTCCTTCCTTCCTTCCTTCCTTCCTTCCTTCCTTCCTTCCTTCCTTCCTTCCTTCCTTCCTTCCTTCCTTCCTTCCTTCCTTCCTTCCTTCCTTCCTTCCTTCCTTCCTTCCTTCCTTCCTTCCTTCCTTCCTTCCTTCCTTCCTTCCTTCCTTCCTTCCTTCCTTCCTTCCTTCCTTCCTTCCTTCCTTCCTTCCTTCCTTCCTCTCTTTCTTCCTTCCTCTCTTTCTCTCTTTCTTTCTCCCCTTACCTTCTGTCTTAGAATCAATACTATGTATTGGTTCCAAGGCAGAAGAGCAATAAGGGCCAGGCAATTGGGGTTAAGTGACTTGTCTAGAGTCATACAGCTAAGAAGTATCTGAGGTCACATTTGAACCCAGGTCCTCCTCACTCCTTGTCTGGCTCTCTATCCATTCAGCCTCCTAGCTATCCCAGGTGTCTCTTTTATTACAGTGTAGGATCATGTCAGCCTTCTTCCATATCACACCGTTAACACAAATTGAACTTAAGCTAAGTCTCTGAGATATTTTTCATATATACTGTTGTTTAACCATACCTCATATATCCTATCCTATATTTGAGAATTCATTTTTTAACCCAAGTTAAGAGCTTTACATTTATCCAGATTCAATTTCAAGAATTCAGATTTAGTCCATTATTTGAGCTTTTAGAGACCTTTTTGAATCTGTCATCCAATGTGGTTAATTACCCCCTTTCCAACTCAATGTAATCTATGCAACAGACAAGCATCCATCAATGCCAGGGATAAAAACAAAACAAAACAAAACAAAAACCACCTGGATTAGCACCTGACCAAGGACAGATTCCCTGAGGAACCCTTTAGGCAACTCCCTCCAAGCTGTGGACCCATTTGCAATGTGGAGCCATTGCTTAATGGCGCCTTCTTGGGTCTGGTCATCTGAAGAGCCTAGTATTCACAATTCACTCAACAATGTTATTTATCATCCATCTGAGATCTGCCCACTATTGCTCCTTTTTTCAGAAAAACATCCCAATACTACTTGCTTCTTCATATTCTTTACAGCATGGAGCACAGCCCAGTACTCTGAATATTTGTCCCTATAGCCAAAAAAAAAAAAGATTACACTTAAAATTTATGGTCTGACAATTCTCAGTTTCCATCAGTCAAAGAGAGCAAAGGTTCATTTGAAGGCCTGCCATATGCTTCATTAATTCAGTATGATTATTCCTAGCAGAACAGCCTTTGGTCCCATCAATAATCGCTCATGTTCCTGTGGACAGCTGGTTTTCCATTAAAACACATTACTGTAGTTTATGGTAATGCTTAGAAATACAAGTCTGAGTAGAACTAGGATTATGAGGGTCCAAGAGCAGAGTCCATATAAAAGAATGTTCAGTTAAACACCCTTCTATTAAGTACCCACTGTGTGCCAGGCCCCGTGCTAAGTGCTAGTGGGGCATGGAGGGGTCCCTGCCTTTAGGGACATTAGATCATAGAAGGGAGATGTGCTAGGGACAAAAATGACCATTTGCAACCAATTAGAAA